>NC_141039.2:24712500-24820000 GCF_052040795.2 Danio rerio
AAGTAGGAGCTTATTTAGTTATCCAAATGGCATTTCTAAAACTTTAATCGCTCACAGTTTCTGTGGTGTGAACAAACCAAAAACTGGATACATATGGCAATAGCTCCAGAAACTGTGAAATAGCTTGTCTCATGCAAACCCCTCTAAAGTCACTTTGTTAAACAGTAGAGTTAAACATTAAACACTCAACAACAAAAGTTGTCAGCGATTGTAATTGTCAGTGCTAATGTAATTTAAGTAAATTTGAATTAACAAATATTGTTTGCACTGTTTCCCAGAGATGGGTTGCGGCAGGAAGGGCATCCGCTGCGTAAAAACGTGCTGATAAGTTGGCAGTTCATTCCGCTGTGGCGATCCCAGATTAATAAAGTGACTAAGCCAAAAAGAAAATGAATGAATGAATGTTTACACTGTTTAGATACCAAATTGGCAATGTAGTGGGGCAGTAGGTAGTGCAGTCACTTCACCGAAAGAAGGTCGCTGGTTCGAGCCTCGGCAGGGTCATTTGGCGTTTCGGTGTGGAGTTTGCATGTTCTCCCTGCGTTTGCATGGGGTTTTCTGCGGGTGCTCAGGTTTCCCCCACAGTCCAAAGACATGCGGTACAGGTGAATTAGGTAGGCTAAATTGTCCCTAGTGTATGAGTGTGTATGGATGATTCCCAAAGATGGTTTGCAGCTGGAAGTAAAACATATGGTGGATAAGTTGGCGGTTTATTCCGCTGTGGCGACCCCAGATTAATAAAGGGACTAAGCCGAAAAGAAAATCAATGAAACAAGGTTTATTGCTCCAAAACATTTTAAATGTTTCCCAAATTAATATATATTGTGTACATAAGGGGGAAAAAGTTTTGTTTTTACCAAGACATTTAAAAAGAATATATTTTAGAGCAGTAATCTCAATACAGTGATACCATGAAACCTTTATATTTATATCTAAGGTTTTCGTATACTGGCAGAATCTTATACCGGCCCATGCCTAAGTGTTTAAATATCTACTTACTAATTTACCTTTTCTGTTTTATCAGATGGGTTCAAGTAGTACCACTTTGTGTCATATAACAAATATCGACCAATCAGTGCGGTTGTCAAGGCAGAATATCAAGCGCAACCAATCATGTTAAACAGAGCCATGGTGAATTGAAACTGAAATGTTTAGAGAACTTAAAATGTTAATTAAAAGTTGTTGTTTTTTTTTCTGCAAATGAGTATGTTAAACACACCTGTTTAAGTTTTGATGCCAAAACTTGGTATTTTAAGTAATGTCAAGTTATATTAACTTACTATCTTTAGTAATGACAACAGCAGGGTTTACAGTGTGGAGACATTATAATGGAACATCCTGTGGAATGTCTCTTCCACAGTACAGACATTTCAACATCTTTGCAACTAAATGCTTGTTTTGTCTAGTCTTTAAACAACTTTTCAAATCTTTTTTTTTCCCAAGCCAATTCAGAGCTTGGATATCCGAAATCTTCAAAGCTGTCATTGCGTAACATCCCAGAGAACATTTAATTTCGGTTTACTGCTCAAGACGAAACCCTAAACTGCGATTGGAGGATTCAGGACACCCCTTCAGATGACGTCAAAGATAGCCACATTTCCATCCTGTGCCCACTAAAAGCAGCCAGTCATGGAAAACCAGCATATCTTTTTCCTTCCTTTTCTCCCTTTCTTATTTTCCCCCTTCACGGCCAAAAAGAGCATAAGCTAAAACTGATCCCGGGCCAGTTGAGTTGAACAAAAAGCAGCTGTATTACCTGACAGATATTTCTCCAGAGGGGAGGTGGAGCTTCGGTTTCCCCAGCAGCAGAAGAACAGGCTCCAGACCACGACAGTGGCCAGTACCAGCACCATCACCCAGAGCAGCCGGGCCAGAGCCGGGTATGCCAGGGCCCAGTCCAGCAGCGCGTCCATTACTTTTAACTGTCTGTCTGCTCACACTTTCTTCTGGTCTCACTGCTGCGGCTGCTTTCTCTGTGGCAGATGGGCAGCAGCTGTGCAAGGCCACGGCACACGTCAACTCAGGAGGAGTGTGTTCTCTTCACTGCAGCCCTGCCTGGAATATCCAGCAGCCACTCCCAGGGCAAAACATCGCGCTCTCTCACACACCCTCATTTCACTCGGCCTCCGAGACCTGTTGGTTAATGGCAGGTATAGAAGCGGAGAAATGCGCCTGAGGCAGTTTAAAGCAACAGCAAAGTTCACTGAAAATAAGCAGCTATGTGTTCAAACTCTGAAATTATCAAGGTTACTAAAGTAAACAGTGACTTTTTATATGCATTTGGATGCTTGAGTCACACTTATAAAATTATCTTGACAGGAACTGATTACACACATCTGCCAAGAATAGAAAATGTAGTCACTGTAAAATATCTGAGAAAAGTGAAGTGCTTAGTCAAGTCGTACACATTTCTCTAAGTGTGATCAAACCCTTTTTTAAGGCATGCCGAATACAACAGTGGCCACAAGAGAACAACATATTCACCGTTAGTGACACTACAAGTGCACTTAAACCATTTAAAATACCAATAACATGGTTCTTTGAAAAGAGAGTTTCATTGTAATTAAGTATGGGCTCAAGTAAAATCAGGGTTTCTGCAGGTTTCAAGTCAAATTTAAGACGTTTTAATACCCTTTAAAAACCATTATAGATCATATTTAAGACTTATACAAAGCTAAACACTTAGGATTTTTGATAATGGCCCAGTTGGGCCAATGGAATTTTTTGTTTTGCTTGCCACAAAAATCAAATGCATTTATTTCTATATTTTAATGTGTCAATACAAGAAAACTAGTTTTACACACTTTTTTTTTCAACATAAATGTTTCGTCTATTTTTAATGACAAGTTTAACAGTGTATATTACAGAGAAAATTACATGTTTAATCAAAAGTATTTACAATATTTGTTGGTTTTTGGTCCAAATGGATTCAACCTAATGTGTTTCTGTTATAAAACCTAAAGTTTTATGGTTATTTATAAACATTAACTCTGTTATTATCATGAGTAATTGTGTTTTTAACTGTTTTTAGTTTATGTGTAGTTTATTTAATTAGAAGAATTTTCTCTTTGCAATAAAAAAACTTAGGAAATATATAGAGATGGATTGTTGGTGATTGGACAGATCTCAGGCTGATTTGATAGCTTTACCTGGACAGAGGAAATTTTAGACCTGTTTCAAATTATTTAAGATTTTTTTTTTTTTTTTTTAATGAATTTAAGACTTTTTAAGGCATAAATGTTGTTTAAATACACCAAAATATATTACAGATATTGACAAAGAAATGTTTCTCAGAATAAAAAAAAGGTTTTGCTCAAACACATCACTATAAATCCTAAAACCAAGACATTTTTCAAGTGTTTTTTTTATTTACATTTTTTTTTTTGTTTTTGCATAAGGTTAAGATATTTAAATGATTAAATCTATAACAAATTGCTATAGTTTATCAAGGAATATGGGTTTAATTTATTATTATGGAAAGGATAAGAATAAAAAAAATATTTTATAATAGAATCAACCACGTTCTTTTGCATTATCACAAATTTTAAACACTTATAAGAGGAACACATACAATTTTTTTATGTATTCTCCGAAAAACTTGCATAATCTGTTTGAGCCTATATATTTCATACATAAGACATGACTTTTGCCCACTACTAAATATAGCAGTTAAGGTTTTTGATCATATTTAAAACCAAATTATAATGAGAGCTCTGCATTTTGATGAATATGCCAAACAGATCTGCTTCCAGAAAACACCTTTTTACCAGCATTTTGTCTAGACTTTGTATGAAACACAAAAATAACTAAAGGAAAATCTGCTATTCAGAGGAGGCTGGTCGTTTATTAGTCACAACAGGATCTTTCCATGTTCGTTTGCTTATTCGACAACACACACCCTGTGTTTTCAAACCTCTGGCCTAAAATTACCTGTTCCCCCTCGTCCAAAATCAAACACAGATGCCCAACATTCCTACGTCTCTATTTGTAAACAGACCGCAAAATCAAGAAACCTTTAAAAAGATGATGAGCAGTGAGGCTGCTGGTAATGACTAGTTTGCGACAGTCCATTGGTGACTAGCCAGACAAAAACTGAAAAGTTAGTCACTGCTGCCACCTAGTGGATAAAATCGGCTGTTCGCCATTGCTAAAATACAGCATAGAAATCCAAACACGACAGAAAGGGTTTCTACACTTCATGAACAACGAATTGGGTTTTTTCAACTGCAGTATACATGTAAAACTGCAATGGTTGTGGTAATTCCAAACTAAATAAAAAAAAAAAAAAAACGATTATAATTGGATTAAGACTGGCAATGACAATTCAGGAAAAGTGGTGCAAGGCATAAATAAATAAATAAATAAATAAATAAATAAATAATAAAAATAATGTTACCATAATCTTATAACATATTTTAATCATTATCTTATAACATATTTTAACACATTTTATCTGTTTTATCTATTTTTTATTCTTATTTTTATAATTTTTATTTTTATTATTTGTTTTCATTTTCTTACACTTGTCTCTTTTACCCTTGTTTATGTACAGCACTTTGAATTACCACTTTGTATGAAATGTGCTATATAAATAAACTTGCCTTGCCATCAGAATGGCATTGTGACACATGATAATGACATACAAATTACACATTTCAACCGTAAATGATTCTATGAGTACTTTGTAGGACCTAGAAAATGCATTCAGAAGCACATTCTCATTGTTTATTCTGGTGTTATGATATTCAAACAATGAATTCGAGAACACACCGAACTGAAAAAAAGTTAATAAAATCTTGCCTGGTAAATCCTTTCCTTCATACAGAATGCATAAAACTCTATGGCAAGCTCTCAGAAATCCACAGCTCCGCAGTGCCGAAAATGTCTGCAACAGTCTTTCTTAAAATGATCCTATTATAAAACATGGCTAGATAAAAGAAAGTTAGTTAAATACTAAGATGAAGTCGAGGAGAATAACAGATGATCCACTGTTTGACTTGATTCCAGTCTTAATAGAATCCCGTGTCTTGAGCCGCCCAGTTCGGTGTCTACAAAGGAAACAGAGGATCATTAGGGGCATAAAAGATGCAGCATATACAGCAAAAGTGTGCTCAGAAAACAACTTCTATTACATTTGACTGGCATAAATATATTAAAGGGTCAAAAATCTCTGACTCAAGCAATGTATTAAGAATGAACATCAAGCAAAGTACAGCAGAGCAGAGGATATATGACGTGAGTTACTTGCTTGACATAAAATCAGATTTTTCAGACATTACGCTGAGTCTGACCTTTTATTTGGGGAGCGCAAGATATTTTACAGGCTGTGCCAGCAAATGCTGGCTAATGTTCTGTTAAGAGAAAAAATGCTAAGAAAGCTTGTTTCCACCAGGATAAAAATACATAAATAGATTTTAAGGAGACCTTTTAATCTCACAATTCTCACTTTTCCACCACCCATTCAAGGTAATAGTCTAATAGAATAAACTCTATCCAAAAGAAGAAAAGGAAAGAATTTTAGGCAACAAATGTACAAAGAGTGCGACACGGTGGCGCAGTGGGTAGCGCTGTCGCCCTAACAGCAAGAAGATCGCTGGTTCGAGTCCCGGCTGGGTCAGCTGGTATTTCTGTAAGGAGATTGCATGTTCTCCCTTGTGTTGGCGTGGGTTTCCTCCGGGGGCTCTGATTTCCCCCACAGTCCAAAGACATGCGGTACAGGTGAACTGAATAAGCCATTTGGCCGTAGTGTATGTGTGGGTGTGAATGTAAGCGTGTATGGGTGTTTCCCAGTGCTGGGTTTTGGCTCGAAGGGCATCTGCTGGATAAAACACAAGCTGGTTATGTTGGTGATTCATTCCACTGTGGTAAACCCCTGATTAATAAAGGGACTAAGCCGACAAGAAAATGAATGAATGAATATTTTACAAATTAGTGAAATTACAAATTTCTGACAATGTTCTGACTTTTTTTCTCCAAACTGTAAGATAAACTAACAGTTCTGAGTTTATACATTGAAATTGTGAGATACTAAATATTGAAGTTAATTTTGATCATTTTTGCAATTTTGTGTTGGCATCTTGCAGTTTTTTTCTAATAAATGCAAAACATCATGCTTCATCAGCCTCATCATCCTCGTCATATATTATTAATATCTGTTCATACATTCATTTTCCTGCGATTAAGTCCCTTATCAATCATGGGTCGCCACAGCGGAACGAACATTCACATTCTCACACACATACACTTCGGCCAATTTAGTTCATCCAATTCACCTATAGCGCATGTCTTTAAACTGTAGGGGAAACCGGAGCACCCGAAACGAAACCCACACGAACACGGGGAGAACATGCAACCTCCACACACAAATGTCAACTGTGAGGTGACAGTGCCTAACCACTGAGCCACTGTGCCGCCATTTTTAGTATCATTATCATCATCATCGGTAAAATGATCATATTTTAAATTTTCTCAAAAAAAGCTCAGAAATACCTTGCTATGGTAAGAAATAACAAACAACCCTTGCCATGATGATAAGCTCTTATCATAACTCTTCCATATGAGAAAGTCAGAATTGCAAAATGTTGACCCCCTATTGTAAGTTTTAAACTAATAATTCACTGAACTGTCAGAATTCAATTGTTGCAGCCTATAAACTCAATTGTGAGAAGCATTTAAAATATCGAGGTAAGAAATGCTCATTATTTCTGCCCATCTTACACACAGTGTGTTTAGTTTGCTAGAGTCTGGTACCTCATTTCTGTTGCTGTGGCTGATCTTCTTCTCGATATTCATGGCCAACATCTGACTGCGGAACGACAGGCTCTTGGTCTTCTCGATCACCTGCTGATACGGCGACACTGCGTTGTTGCCCATCACCACATGACCCTAACCACAAAACATTTGTGAGAAGCAGAGAACAGTATAAAAGCCCCAGTATACTTCAAACAAAATAAAAGAATGAACTGTTGCTACATTATTTCCGAACAAAATCCAACTGAAAACAAGTTTATAAAGTTAGTTATCACACCTCGAAACAGATCAATAAAGCAAACTTTTGTTTTGGATCCTAAACACTACCATTGGCCTGTGGTGATTATACAGTCAGTGGGTGTGTTCTGGAACTCTGCCTTCTATGTGCTATATCT
The DNA here is from genome assembly GCF_052040795.2 of Danio rerio. Lineage (NCBI taxonomy): Eukaryota > Metazoa > Chordata > Actinopteri > Cypriniformes > Danionidae > Danio > Danio rerio. The sequence continues at coordinate 24,719,646 of NC_141039.2, forward strand.
TCACCCCAATTGGTTTCTTATTCCACAGTGGTCAGACAGGAGAACAACATTCCTAGCCATATGAACATTGAAGAAGAGTGTAGTAGAGATGATGCAAAATGATCTGCACCTGTATGATCATTCAAAGAGAGATTTTAAAGGCACAGTGGGGGCACACACCAGACGAGTATCCAAACTTGTCTACCCACATTAGAGGTCTGCATTTCTGCGGCTGTACCGTGGGAGCTGCAGGACCGACCAGTTTTCTTGCTGCGCGGGAATAAATTTCCAGACAACACGCCGTTGCTGTCAGGAACTCTGGTGTAATTTGAACGGGAGCGGGCAGTCTAACAATATAGCGCTCCAGAGAGAGAGAGACAGAAAGCGCGCGCGTGTATCCTGTGGGTGTGTGTGTGTGTGTGGGAGGAGAATGAGAGAGAGCACTACTGCTTTGCACTACTGCCCTTTTTGCACTTGTTTGTATGCAGCTACACTGCACTGCTTTGGCAATACTAATGTCCAGCTATTTGTCATACCAATAAAGCACCTAAATGTTAATGTGAGAGCGCGCACATCTTCCATGGTGCTCTGTGTGTGTGTGTGTGTGTGTGTATATAAAAGAGAGCATGCGCATCTGCTGTGTGTCGCTTGTCATAGGCTGACTGGACTCTGTAGCATCCAGCTGGGTGTTTTTAATTGCTATACATTCTTTCGTGGCCCAATATGTACCTGCTACGTGTGTAGAAATAATGCTGATATGATATATGAAACACAAAACCTCTCCACACGTCACGCGGCACTCATGTATGAAGGTAAATCAGTTGCGTAACTCGAGAGCTTGCAAATGTAAATGTGAGCACTTGTGATAATAATATTTGTATGTGTAGGTTGAAATGTACACTTACAGCTCTGATGTGAACAGCTGAATCCCTCGATTTGCACACACACACAACAATCCACACACTTGTGTTTTAAATTGGAAGTTGCAGATTAATAGTTGTGTATTTGTAAAATGTAATTTACAAATACAAAATGACAGACACACGTGTGCACGGCAAATTTGATTGCATCTTATCTCTACAACCACAGGTCGGCACTCACAACCTCTCAGTTTTATCAGTACAACTACAAATCTCCCGCGCTCTGACTATTGCTACACATCTCCCGCGATCTCTGTAGCAGAACTCATCTGTGCACTGGCAGATGCAGAGGCGTGAGCAGCGCGGGGCGGGGGAGGGGCGGGGCAGGTGTAAAGCTGTTTGATTGGCTGATGCCTGACCAATGAACAATGCCAGCAGCCAACAGGACTGAGGTGCAAAAGAATCATTTCCCACGATTATTTTATTATTTAGGGTTTATTTCAACTCTTTTCTGAAGAGATTCTTGTTAAAAATCATTAATTTTGCGGAAATGTACATACCAGTAAAAGAGCAGCAAAGCCAGTTTATTGGCTAGAGCCAGCCAATGAGATGGGGCGTTTCTGTTTGTCAGCAGGGCAGCTCACGTTGTTGGAGGCCTCGAGCAATCAGAGGGTAAGTTATGATTTTTAATAATTATCTATATGTTCAATACTGTTAGCTAAGCTAAGGACTGTGCTAGGTGCTTCTCTAGTTTGTTTTTTTATATAAGAAACAGTTATGAGTTATCTAGGAGCTGCTTTCAATCATGTTATATGGTTCTAAAGATACGATTCAACCCACATGAAATAAGTTGTAATAGTATTTTAGTAAATAAGTAAATAATATTATAGTAAATAATATTACGTTTTTGAACCATACTAACTATAGTAAACTGTATTATATTGTATATACTGCAGTATCTACAACTTTGTTAATGAATGCAACAGCACACTGTAGTATTAACTAGCATGAACTTTAATAAATTGAAGTATATATATATATATATATATATATATATATATATATATATATATATATATATATATATATATATATATAGCTTAAATTTGATAAGATTGAAATATAGCTATTTGTTTAAAACTAAACATTCTAATGTCATTTATTATGCAAATATCAAGTTGAAACAAATCTGTTAAGAACACGTATTTATATGTAAAACCTAATACATTTTAAAGCAGTTTCATTTCTTTCTGATTTATACATCTACATCCATTACATCTGATTTAGGTCCACAACTTGCATCCTTCAACATGATATGTGTGTTCAAAGGAAGAGCAACTAGGTGAGGGAGACAGTGTCCATCGCTCGGCTGAGGGTCCACTTTGAGCATCTCATCTGCAGGGTTAAGCAACATAAGCTGAACAGTCATCATCTCTCTCTATTACAGCGAGCTTTACATCAACCAGCTTTACACAATGGCTTGCTTTTTGCCCATTACTAAAGGTTTGAGCAAAGGATTAAAGAGGAGATAACATTTGATGGGTAATGATGAAGTTGGATTTACCACCTCCATCTCATTATGAACAAGGAAAAACCCTGAAATATTTCAATACAAGTAACTAGACATTTGCACTGCACTTATTTGCACTGTAAATTTTATTTCACAAATTAATGTTAAACATTTCCCTTACAGCACAGGTGTCAAACTCAGTTCCTGGAGGGCTGCAGCTTTGCAAAGTTTAGTTATAACCCTAATTAAACACACCTGATCAAACTAACTGAGTCCTTCAGGTTTGTTTGACACTTTCACTTAAGTGTGTTGAAGCAGGGTTGAAACTAAAAACGTGCAGGGTTACGGCCCTCCAGGAACTAAGTTTGACAGCCCTACTTTACAGTAAAGTGTAAAAATACTACATTAAACAATTAGCAAAATAAAAGTTGTGTGTTGGTGAGTTTATGTTTTGTTTAAATCTGTAATCATCTTGGCAGGTAAAAAGAGAAAACAAATGGTCGGCTTCCTCTTGAATGATCTGAATCATTTTGAAGTGTTTGTAGATGAGCTGGATCATCATGTCATCTTTAGCATAAATAACATCCTATTCAAGCTATGCAGCTTCTCTGAGTTCCTCATCGACTTGAAACATGCTGATCTCTCCTGTCACTCCATCCTTACAGGAAACTGAGAAATAACCTATAGTTAGTAACTTTCATAATTAAAAAAGTGAAATAAAGGACACACTGTACACAAACATGTAAATAGATAGATGGATAGATAGATATGATGCAGGTTATTATAACAAAAACCGGTATAATCAGTGAGAAACTGAAACGCCTAGTGTTATTTTTAATTGCTATTAATGTGTGTGTAAATATACTTTAATTTATTAAAGTTCATGTTAGTTAATACTACAGTGTGCTGTTGCATTCATTAACAAAGTTGTAGATACTGCAATATATACAATATAATACAGTTTACTATAGTTAGTATGGTTCAAAAACGTAATATTATTTACTATAAATACTATTACAACTTATTTCATGTGGGTTGAATCGGATCTTTAGAACGATATAACATGATTGAAAGCAGCTCCTAGATAACTCAAAACTGTTTCTTATATAAAAAAACAAACTAGAGAAGCACCTAGCACAGTCCTTAGCTTAGCTAACAGTATTGAACATATAGATAATTATTAAAAAATCATAACTTACCCTCTGATTGCTCGAGGCCTCCAACAACGTGAGCTGCCCTGCTGACAAACAGAAACGCCCCATCTCATTGGCTGGCTCTAGCCAATAAACTGGCTTTGCTGCTCTTTTACTGGTATGTACATTTCCGCAAAATTAATGATTTTTAACAAGAATCTCTTCAGAAAAGAGTTGAAATAAACCCTAAATAATAAAATAATCGTGGGAAATGATTCTTTTGCACCTCAGTCCTGTTGGCTGCTGGCATTGTTCATTGGTCAGGCATCAGCCAATCAAACAGCTTTACACCTGCCCCGCCCCTCCCCCGCCCCGCGCTGCTCACGCCTCTGCATCTGCGAGTGCACAGATGAGTTCTGCTACAGAGATCGCGGGAGATGTGTAGCAAAAGTCAGAGCGCGGGAGATTTGTAGTTGTACTGACAAAACTGAGAGGTTGTGAGTGCCGACCTGTGGTTGTAGAGATAAGATGCAATCAAATTTGCCGTGCACACGTGTGTCTGTCATTTTGTATTTGTAAATGACATTTTACAAATACACAACTATTAATCTGCAACTTCTAATTTAAAACACAAGTGTGTGGATTGTTGTGTGTGTGTGCAAATCGAGGGATTCAGCTGTTCACATCAGAGCTGTAAGTGTACATTTCAACCTACACATACAAATATTATTATCACAAGTGCTCACATTTACATTTGCAAGCTCTCGAGTTACGCAACTGATTTACCTTCATACTCATGTCTCATCACAGAGAGGCAAACAAAACTGACATTTAGCCTACAATTCTTTCACAACACACTCTGTTATTTGTTATCTCTCTCTTTTGGTAGTGCCCAATTTTAACATGAAATTTTGCAAATCAGATCTAAATTTAGCGGAAACAGTCAAGTTGGGCAGCGGGTAAACAAAGACTGAATATACGGTGGGAATATACTTAACCTTTTATTATGCTGTTCAATAATTATAAAAAAATTTATAATAATGCTATTTTTTATTATCATCAAATATTACATTTGAATATATTTTAATCATTTAAAATACAAAAAGAAAAAAAATGAATGAATGAATGAATGAATGATATTGCGATTCCATCATTATATTTATATATATTTTAATTATTTATTATGCTGTTTAATATATATATATATATATATATATATATATATATATATATATATATATATATATATATATATATATATATATATATATATATATATATGGCTTAGTCCTTTTATTAATCTGGGGTTGCCACAGCGGAATGAACCACCAACTTATTCAGCACGTGTTTAACACAGTGGATGCCCTTCCAGCCGCAACCCATCACCGGTAACACCCATACATCCTCATTCACAAAAATACACTATGGACAATTTTGCTAACCCAATTGACCCTTTGTTAAGCCCCGCCTTCCTTAGTTTCTGTTGCTACGCCTGTCAAGCTTTCATGCCTGGCATGACTTTTACAATGTGTTTGCGCCGGTGTCAGACATTGCCAGAGATACAATGTCATTTTTGGCGAACAGGTGAGATATCCGAGAAAGCCAGACAAAAAGAACTGCAGTATGCATTACAGGGGTATATTTACGACATAATAGGCAACCGATTAGAAAATAATTCAATCAAAATTAAAGCTAAATTAGCCTAGCCGCCTCATATGCTGACCATTTGATAGTTTAACTCATGCTCAGCAGGAGAGGTGAAATTGAAAATAATCTAATAATAACAAATTAAACCATGATTTCTCTACTTTTAACCAAAAAGTCTGATAGATTAAATGTTTTGCAATGAAAAAATAGCGCAGCTTACCGATGAGGAAACACGCATGGACAGTGCTTCTACATCTTTCATTCATAGAAAGAACAGCCAGAATGGCCAAATATTAGCATCATTGACCCATAACAATGTACAGTAAGTTACCTATTACTGTCAGTATGTTTGTGTGCTTTTTATAAATTAATGAAAAACAGCTGGGGGTAAAGTATATTGATCACAAGTGCTCAGTTTGTGATCTTATCTCGGTTTTGTTTGTTGATTTGTAATTTCAAATATTCGTAGCTTGAAACAGATGGAAATATGAAGTTCAGAAAAGTTAGTAACAGATTCGCAGATTCATATTTGCCGGATCAATAACTCATGTCATTATGACCTATTTGCCATTAGTATGACTAAGTTACTATGGCGAAGGCTTAAACGGAGCATTACTCATAATATTGAGCGAAAAAGAAAAAGACAGCTGTGAAACATAACCTGCTTTGTGTTTTTGTAGGAAACAGTTGAGATCTGTTAGAGGTGTTTGAGCTATTTTTGTCGATCTATCACTATATGTCAGGAATATCAAAACAAAACTAACCTAACTCTGCTCCTTTAGTGCATCTCACAGAGCTTGATCCACGCTGGCAATTTCCTCTTGGGTTTTTGGTTTTGAAAAGGGAAAAATTACACCATCCTGTCCAAACTTTAAGGATACCGAGTATCAGATTTGCACAATCCATATGCAAAACGCTTTGGTCTGTTTCCCTCGAAAGCTTGACAGAGCCCCTGTATGTAGCTACGGTTGCTAAGCCACGATTCATGGATGGCGGTTTTTGGGTGAGGCTTTACGAAGGGTCAATTCACCTGTACCCAATGTCTTTGGACTGTGGGTAAAACCAGGGCACCCGGAGGAACATCATGGACACGGGGAACACAGAAACGCCACCTGACCCAGCCGAGGCTCAAACCATCGACCTTCTTGCTTTGAGGCAACAGCACTACCTACTGCGCCACCGCATCACCATATATTTATATTTATTTTTATGAATACACACACAATATTGCCAATCCTTATCCAATGTCATCAAACATTTTATTTATATATATTTTAAACTTATATTGTTCATTAAAATAATAATTACCAAAATAATAACAATAATGCCATTCTTTAATTTTTTTTTATTTTTAAATATCATTTCATGATGAATTTAGACACTTTTACCAATATAAAAGTATTGATTTAGCACTATTTAAAAAATAAATAAATAAATAAAATTATATTTCTAATAGGGCTGCACAATATATTGTTTTAACATCACAATCGCAATGTGTGCATCCGCAATAGTCAAATCGCAAGATATGCAATGTTGAGTTGACTTTGCAGTGTATTTTTTACACTTCAATATACAAAACCATAAAGCATGCACTGTTTATCTCATTTTTATCTTTGCATTATTGCATTTATGTGTGCTTGTAGTTTGTTTATTACATTTTATGCATGATTCGCTCCCCTATTGGGATGACAGAATCAGCCGAATCAATCAAAATGAATATCTTTGGTAACACTTTAAGGATGAATTCTCACTATTAACTAGCTATTATTAGCACTTATAATTTACAGTACATATTCTACATGATCTTATTCTACATTTCTAACTCAATACCTAAACTACCTTAATTTCCTATATTAATAGTATTATAAAGAAACATATTCAACAAGTCATATTTAATGGTTTGCTAATAGCAAGAATTCAACCTTAAAATAAATTGTGATTAAAAACTTTTCAAATAGTGCTACTCAATCATTTGGTGAAATTGCATAGATACAGTATATCGCAATATATATTGCAGAAAAAAAAATATTGCAATGTCAGATTATTCCAATATCGTGTAGCCCTAATTTCTATAACAAATTTACCATAGGCTTATTTTTCCTTGGTAAAATAAAATTGTTTGTGGGCTCTTTAACTGTCAGAGAGAGTCCAGAGCATCTCAAACTAAAGGGCTTTGTGTTTGGACATGTGTTGTGCACCCCAGAGCTCACTCACCAGTTTGGAGTCGATTTTGGCATCCAGTCTGGCATTGCGGATTAAGTTTACGATCCATCTCTCGGCCTCCTCAGGGGTCATATTCAGCTTATCTGCCAACATGCTGCCCGGAGACAGGAAGAGCGATGGATGAGAGAGAGAAGGAGAAATACAGACACTGCCTAAGGTCAACAACGAGATGAAGCTCTTTGTGTTCAAACAAGCGCTCAAACTCTCGGAGCAGAAAATCCATTGGAGTGATAAACACAAACTAATGACATGAATTAGGATGCACCACCATATCTATGACTACATGTGAAGACAGCGGGGTATTTAAAAAGTCTAACAAAATAAAAAATGTGGCTCAAATAGTGCTGTTCAAACACTCATATCACTCCAAACCCCACAATTTTTTTAATTATATTTTGAGAACGCAAATTAAGAAATTGAGACATCTGTTCACTAAATGGAAAGTCTTTAAATATTTTAGATTTGCTTTCATTTTCTGTTGCATCTATTTCTCCTAGATTTAGATTCTTATTGTTATTATTATTAGGGACCGAGCATCGGTGATGCATAGACCCTATTGGAATTGTTCTGTTTATTATCCTTATATTATTATTCTGTTCAGGAATTAATTGCATTTTTGAGAGTCTAAACATGCCCAAAAACTTGCACACACATCAGAAGTACAGAAAATTTACTTATGATAAAGGTTTCGGAAGTGGGTGTGGCATTATAGCTTGACAGATTCACCTATAAAAATGTCAACAAAGTGCCCTACGAGCTACATTTCACATACACATACGAAAATTGGCACACATCAAACATGTCAATACCTACAAAAAGTCTTTTGAATCGAAAACCGAAAGCCAACAGGAAGTCAAATATTTTTAACTTCCTCCGCACTTTTTGCCATTTCCAGACATTGCACATTAACAAATTCCTCCAAGGGATATTATCAGATCATCAACAATATAGGGCATTATCATCTAAAGGCCTTGGCGATATATAATTGTGAAGATCCAGAGTTTTCGTCGAAGGGTGTGTCAGTGGTGTTCTCACAAACTTTGATGTTTCGCAACGAAAGAGGAAGTTATAACTCAGGCATGCATTGTCTGATTTTCCTAAAAATCCACACATTTGATAAGAGTCTCTACCTGAGCACGTTTACATGCCAATATCCAGTTACAGTAATAGCGCCACCTGCTGGCAACAGGAAATTACATGTTTTACACTGTAACAAACTCAGATCGAATTCAAATACCATTAATCTAATCCAAAGACCTTTGTGATGTGAAATTGTAAAGATCTAGTTTCCGTTGAAGGGCCTGTCCATGGCAGACCGACGAAATTCAGAGTATTGCTATTGAAGAGGAATTACTTATAAAAGTTAATATAGACTTCTGCGTCAAGCATGCACATTTCCTCTAGTGCAGCCTGTGAGCAGACGCATAGCCCTCACCATGGCTAACGCGCACCTCTTCAAAAATGTAACTACACAAACAGCACACAGAAGTATAAGTGCACAACTACACGGAAGGCAGGGTGGGTCACGCTGACCACTCAACATAGAAGTATAAACCAGCCTTAAATCAGCCACACGGACACTGCCTGAAAATTCACAGGTTCAATGGGATTCCTCTCCTGAAGACATTTACATGCCAATATTGAGTCATAGTCATAGCGTAACCTGCTGACAGAACAAAGTTTGGCATAAACGGGTGATTTTCTCAAGTTTATTTTTTAGATGTTCATTCATTCATTCATTTTCTTTTCGGTTTAGTCTCTTTATTAATCTGGAGTCGCCACAGTGGAATGAACCGACAAATTATCCGGCATATATTTTTCGCAGCACATGCCCTGCCAGCTGCAACCCATCACTGGGAAACATTTATACACACCCATTCACACACATACACTACAGACAATTTAGCTTACCCAATTCACCTATAGCGCATGTCTTTGGAAACTGGAGCACCCAGAGGAAACCCACGCGAACACAAGGAGAACCTAAATACTCCACACAAAATAGAACTACACACCTCACTGCTCAAGCTTGATGCGCTGCTCTGTTACTGATGTAAAGCCCCGGTTGTGAACATGCACACCGAAAAAATAGCAATGCTGATTTTGCGCCTCTCATGCTTACCGGCATAACAGTCTTTTATGCGGAGATGTCGGCACACTGTTAGTTTTGCAAGTTGACAAAACAGAGTTTAAATTATATGATGATCCTATTTAGACTAAGCATGGCTCCTGATAAATGTTTTCTATGAAGCAAAAGGAGGGACAGTAGCTATGTTTCCATCCAAAAATGAGAATGAACTTTATGCTCAAAACTGCATTATCGCATAAAAGTTGTGCGAATGAAGCACCGTTTCCATCCAACGAGTCAAAGCGAACAAAATCGTCACTTCCCGATTAACTGGCGCCAAATATCAACAGTAAAAACTGCATTTGCTGCAGTAGGAGAAGCTGCATCAATCTTTTCTAAATGAATGCGCCTCAGAAGACAATCCTGACATGCAGTGAGCGCGCAGTGGCGTTTGAAGGTGTCAGACGCGGAGCACAGGCGGTCATGATTCTGGAGGTCATTAATAATATAATAACACTAAAACTGAAACGGTAAGGCGTTTTATAATGACCAAAACAACATTTTAGATGTTTTATAATGTGCTCAGCCTGATGTTTTGTCCATTCACAAACATTTTAAGCTTCACATGATCTCTTTTAACAAAATCACATGACCTTTTTTAATAATTAAATTAATTTAATAAATAAAAAGTTTATCCTACCCAGTTAGGCGCATAAGTTTTTTATGCGCATTTTCAAAATTTATGCGCATCATGGCGTTTCCATCAACTGTTTTTTTTATGCGCATTTGCAAATGGAAACATAGCTAATGAGTAAGGGAGGTAAGACTTAATAAACCTAATTCTCAGCCATGAGTCTAAAGCAGGTCGCACACCAGAAGCGCCGCTCGGCGGCGCGCCGCACAGCGCCACGCAGCACCATGTATTTTAGAATTCTAAACATAGGTTTCTATCAGGATACACACACCGGCGCCGCAAGTCGGCGGCGCCCGGCGACGGCTCAGGACGCAGTTCATTTTTCAGCCGCGCCACAGAGCGCCATCTGATTAGTTTCATGTTAAATATCATTCGAATGTGCGCGTCTGGTGTGCGATACTTTAAACTGTCATGTACGCGCCGTGTCGCGGCGCCGAGCGGCGCTTCTGGTGTGCGACCTGCTTAAGACAACAGATAATTCCATAAAACATTTTTTTTGCATTATAGAGAATTGCCTTCTATAGAATTTCATTCACATTAAATTAATACTCTTGTAAAAAATTCTTAAATGATTTTAAAATCAATCCAGTTTTTACTTTAGATTTTTTCAATTACATTTAGGATTAATTTCTGTTATTTATTTAGAATAATAATTGTATAATAACAAAAAATACTGTTATTCATTTAGAATAATATATAATTTATTTGTTTTATTTAAAAAATAATAAAATTATATATTTTTTTTAGGAAGAGCTGTGCCCCAGTACAGCTTTATGTCTAGCAATGCCCCTGTATTAAACCCATTAGTTTATATGGATGTATTATTTAGATGTCTTAACAGGCATTTGGGTGTTCAGTAAGACAGCAATCACTCAAATTTCATTAAATTAAAAATAGCTTCACTAAAGAAAAGCAAATAACTTATGGGTCTGGAATAATATGAGAGTGAATAAATATAAAAAAATTTTTGGAATATAATAAACCTAAAATAGCTTAAATTAAACTATTCCTGAACTACAATGCTAAATATAATATGACTTATATAGACTTAACTTTGTAGACAAACAAAAAATTAAAAAGTAACTAAATTTCCACTAAAATAAAAACATAAAAATACAAAGAAGTATTCTCTCAATTACATAATAATATGCCAGCCGTACTATCATCTATCTCCATCTCACTCTCCATCCAGCTGATTCTTCAGAATGTACAGCATTGTGAGGTCTCTCGGTTTTTGTCAGACTTGGCTGGAGTCCGCTGATCCTGGCATTGCAGTGAATCCTCACAGCATGCTACGCTCTTTTTACAGCATAAGAGGATTAGCACACACTAGTCTATCAGGCGGCGCTACCTGATGCTGATGCACTGATGGATTCGGCAGAACGTCTCAAAGATGAACAGCCGAGCGTTTTCAATGAAGTCCTCCAAGCAAGCAACCAGGAAGAAGTCATTTACCAGCACCTTCAAAACAGAAAAAAACTCCATTAACAATCGTTTGGAAGTTGAGCAAGTATTGTTGATGATCTACCGAAAAGCACAGAGCCTATTTTTTTTTTTTTTTAACCAGCCAGTCTAAAACTTAATTTATTAATAAATAACCTTTTTAACACGAGTAATTTTGGTCACACTTAACAATAAGTTTTTTTTTTGTAGTTAATTTATTTACTAATAGGAATTAAGAATGAACAATACCTTTACAGCATTAATTAATCTTAGTTCAGCCAAATTCATGCTTGTTATCAGTAGTTAATGCATTGCGAGATAACATGAATTAACAATGAACAACTGTATTTTCATTAATCACCATTAACTAATTAACAAATACTGTGATAATTGTTTTTTTCATTGTTTGTTCATGTTAGTAAATGCATTAACTAAAATTAACTAATACAAACTTATTGGATAATTGTTTATGCAGAAAAAAATCTTAAATATGTTATTAAATACCTTTTATATAGCATTTTTTATACAAAAAAATAAGACTCTTTAAACTTTAACAGTATAGAGTGTAATTTGTGCACACAAATAGCACAAATTAATAGAAAAACTGGCGAGGCAGTGGCGCAGTAGGTAGTGCTGTCACCTCACAGCAAGAGGGTCACTTGGTCGCTGGTTCGAGCCTCAGCTCAGTTGGCGTTTCTGTGTGGAGTTTGCATGTTCTCCCTGCCTTCGCGTGGGTTTCCTCCGGGTGCTCCGGTTTCCCCCACAGTCCAAAGACATGCATTACAGGTGAATCGGGTAGGCTAAATTGTCCATAGTGTATGAATGTGTGTGTGGATGTGTGTGGATGTTTCCCAGAGATGGATGGGTTGCGGCTGGAAGGGCATCCGCTGTGTAAAAACATGCTGGATAAGTTGGCGGTTCATTCCGCTGTGGCGACCCCGAATTAATAAAGGGACTAAGCCGACAAGAAAATGAATGAATGAATAATAGAAAAACTTAACTAAGATTGCTGGACACAACAGCATTTAATAGTTATTAACATTGATTATGAGTTACAAATAATAACTAACATCCATTCAAGAGAAAAGTGCCTATAGAAAATCATATTGTGTGAAAATCTATGTTAACCCACATTACACCCTGCTTTCATAAGAAATTTGCAAAAGTGTTGTAGAAAAGCACAGGTTAGGAGAAGGCTACAAAAATATTTCAAAGGCTGGATAAGTTATTTGGAATGTAATCTGATTTCAGGCTATATGACAAATACAGATTTTTACAGATTTTCTATAGCCACTCACTGTATATAATGTTATATAATGAGTGTGTATACTACCATTCAAAAGCTCATTAAAATGTACCTATTGATGGATTGATTGATTTCCTTTCAATATTTTTTTTTTTCAGTTTTTGATGGTCTCATAGTCAAAATGGCTGTATTTATATCTATTTAAGTAAACAACGTACATTTGTGAACTATTATTACATTTCATATTTTAATATATTCAAAAATGTGATGTGTCCTCCGCTGATAGCAAAAAATAAAGTAGCATTGGTCGAATTCAATTAACAAACTTAAGCTTAAATTAAATGTTTTTGTGACTGTGTTTTTTTTCAAAACTTGTATTAATCCTCTCAGTTTATATGGATGTATAATTTAGATTTATTTGAAAGCACTTTGGGCATTTAATAGAGAAACCAAAATCATTTAGATTTAATTCTAAATATCTTTACTGAAGATAAATAAATATAAATTTAAATTCCGGGCTGCACTAAACCTAAAATAGCTAAAACTAAACTTTCTTTATGCCAGACTAAACTAAACAAATCTAATTCAGATTTTTACTTAAATAAAAACCTAAAAATAAAACAAATAGCATCTCAATTACAGCGTATAAAAATGCACTATTCTGTTAAAGGGTCACAAAACCCTAAAACACATTTTTAGAGATGTTGACAGACATATATACACAGTTGAAGTCAGAATTATTAGCCCCCTTTGAATTTTTCTTTTTTTTTTATATATTTCCCAAATGACGTTTAACAGAGCAAGGAAATTTTCACAGTATGTCTGATAATATTTTTTCTTCTGGGGAAAGTCTTATTTGTTTTAATTTGGCTAGAATAAAAGCAGTTTTATTTTTTTTAAACACCATTTTATGGACTAAATGATTAGCACCTTTAACCTATATATTTTCTCAATAGTCTACAGAACAAACCCTCGTTATACAATAACTTGCCTAATTACCCTAACCTGCCTAGTTAACCTAATTAACCTAGTAAAGCCTTTAAATGTCACATTAAGCTGTATAGAAGTGTCTTAAAAAATATCAAGGGAAATATTATTTACTGTCATCATGGCAAAGATAAAATAAATCAGTTATTAGAAATGAGTTATTAAAACTATAATGTTTAGAAATGTGTTGAAAAAATCTTCTTTCCATTGAAAAGAAATTAGGGATACAAATAAACAGGGAGACTAATAATTCAGGGGGGCAAATAATTCTGACTTCAACTGTATGTCCCACATTGCTATAAACACTATTAGGACACACATATTTCCATGACAAGTGAAAATTGAGAATTTGTTTTGTGCAAATTCGTTCTTCCGGTTCAAATCAAATTTTATATACACAAATCCCTCAAGCGTAAAACTGAGCCGGTAGTGTAAAAGACAGAGTAGATTATGTTTTCACAGGTCTGAATGCTGAACGCTCCCTCTGGCCCAACTAGGCCACGTCTCAGAAAGGAGACGAGCTGCCTCATAGCTGTAGGTCTGAACACTGACAGCAGAAATGCTCTAAAAAGCCCAGAGGGAAACCGCGGTAAATTACAGTAGACAGGGATTTGCAGTGGATGAATAGACCTATGGCTGCAAGGAAAAGGATGAGAATTCCTCTCAACATACATCCACGACTGCTTCAAACAGGACAGATCCAGTGTATTATGGGAATCACATGAATGACAATGTTTGTAGCTGAGCAATTTCATGCAAATGTCAACTTCACTATGAAAAAAAAAAAAAATCTTTCACTAAAATAGTGAAACTCTTTCTAGGCTTTATGAGTAAGAAATACCAATTAGTGTGATTTACCAAAGTCACACATGTGCCCATTTCACATTGGTCATATCCAGGGCCAGACGGAATCAGCGGACATTTTTTGCTATTTCTGCAAAGAATTATGGTAAAAATCTGTGAATTTCTGCGGAATTATTTTGGAAGTATCCAGCTGAGTTTCATAACTAAAACCTTAATAAATTAAATAAAAAGTAATAAATTACTGAATAAAAACTGAATAAATTCAGATGTACACATTTACTAAAGTAAATAAACAGAATTAATAGTGGGTTAAAAATCTGCGAAATTCTGTGGAAAATCTGCGGCAAATCTGCGGAATTCTGCGCGCGCAGATTCCGTGTGGGCCAAGTCATATCCATAACGAAGAGCTTTCACATTCATAACATAGCTATTTCCTCATAAATGAAACAATATTAACACTTATGTGCTGTTAGGGATGTTTTCATCCACTCTGGGGTGAGTTTAAGTCTTAATTTGGCCATAATATGTTTTGTGTTTGAGCTAGCAGAATGCTTTTTGTTGACAATTTTTTTTTATGACACAAAATGCTTTTAATTTAAGAAAAGAAAAAAAAAATCACCCTGAACAAAACTACTAATTGCTTAGAAAATGACAGGATTTTAACTCTTTAATTGCAAAATTCATAAATGATGTCACTGATTTAGTGAAAATATAAAGGGCTCTATTTTAACGATCTAGGTGCAAAGTCTGAAGCGCAGGGCACAAAAGCATTAAGGGCGTGTCAAAATCCACTTTTGCTATTTTAAGGATGGAAAAATACACTCTGCGCCGAGGCACAAGGTCTAACAGGGTTGAGCTTATTCTCTTATTGAGTTATAGCTGTGTTTTGAGAATAAACCAATCAGAGTCTCAAATCCAAATTCCTTTAAGAGTCAGTTTCATCGCACCATGGCGCATTTGCTATTTACATGGCAGACGCTTCACTAGCGAGAAAAAGCAGACCAGCTGCAGAGAAGATTTGTTTTAAAACTATTTCTAAATTTAGGTTTAATTTCTTATAAACGAATAATTGAACAAAATAACAAAGTGTGGTCAAAAAACTGAGTTATATTCAAATACACATGCTATGCACCATACAGTCCAAAACCTGACAGGTGGACAAATCTAAGCTTGTTTTTAATAAAACAAATATAAATATGCATGATGCATTGATTTTGATTGACTTCCTTTTTCCCTAATTTACTGTTTGTGGCTGTTTTGGCCCTATTGACTTTGACCATCATAACCACATTTTTATGATTACAAAACCATGACACCATATAACCAAGCATTTTTGATTGTTGATGGTATGTGTGTCTTTGCGCACTTACCTTGATATGTCTGAGAAAATCCAAATATGCATCTAAGCTCTACATGGATAAAACAAAAACAAAGACTGTGCATTTATGCAAAAGTGATTATAATGGAAGACAATGTGGGGAAAACAGCCACCAACAATAAAATTAAAGAGAAAAAATGAAAATCTAACAATGCATCAAAGCCAATAGCCTCATTTCCACTATCACGCCTAAAGCGAGCGAGCCTGTCGCGTTTCCGTTGTCACTTCCGGGGCCTGATTAAGCCAAAGCAGGGCTTCCTCAAAGCCAGCGGCTGGGCTTTTTCAGGCCACCGAATACCTTGGGCCAAAGGAACCTGCTGGGACTTCGTGTGGAATGAAAGAAGAAGAGTTTGCCTGAGTCTGGTTAAGATGGCATGCCGCCATTACACTAGTTTTCGATCACACACGAGTACATGCGCCAAACAAATAAATAAATAAGGGAAAGAAAAACATATAGCTGATAAGTTTAAGATAGGCTTTTCCATAAAACACCTAATAGGCAAGGGGTCTTATTGCTTATGATCGCCCTTATGGTTCCCTTTTAAATGTAAGGCTGTTGCATAAAATAATAAAGTAGTTTGAATTTATATGTGGCAATTCTTTGCTGCGTCCTACTTTGAGTTCTACACTATAATAAAGACACAGCCGCCAGTATTTTTTAGTTGTCGAGAGTTTTGGTCAAGTTTAAAAGATGTGTTTGTGCATGTTGATGTTATAAAATACATTTTATACAGAGTTATCACCGGAAAATGTCTGCAGTTTTATATTATGGATAGTCCGCTGGGTCATCCCTTCGTTAGTGGCGAGACCACTCGATGCACGATGCCAACAGTCAGTCGGCGAGTAAACAAATAAAATTAATGCAAATACATAGGCCTGTGCGCATAGACATATAACGTAATGCTGTACAGTAACATGTCATATGCTTGTTTCAGTTGTCTCCACTTTAATTGTTTTGTGATGATGCGATCTGCCTGCCTGATTCCTGCTGAACTGGGCGGGTTGAGTGACATTGTATTCGAGGGACATTCTGGAGGCCGGATTTGAGTGATGCACTACGAGCTACTAGCCCGACAGTGCAAACGCGACATGATTTCAGCCTCACTGCTCATGCTCCTGGGCTATTGGCATGGCACGGCCCAGCCCGATAAAAGCTCTGTCTTGCAATGGCCCGTTATTGAAAATGCGGCTAATGTTGTTACTAATCGTTCACATGTTCAAGACTGTGATAGATTTTTAAAAATCCAGTCTATAATTAATTTTTATATGGAAAATACATCATTTTGTGTGTTTTATTTTCACCATATCAGTGACATCATTAATGAATTTGGCAATTAAAGAGTTAAAATCCTAGAATTTTCTAAACAATTTAGTAGTTTTGATCAGGACTGAGGTTGATTAACAGATTTATGCCAAAAAAAAATCATAATAAAAAGGTAGTAAATTTGAACAGCGCATAAGGGTTAAATAAAATAAACCATTTTTGTTCTATAGAGAGACAACTCTTATATTTGTGATTAGCATTGTTTCTTTTGGGATGTGCAGTTAATTATGTGGTATACTGTAAACTCACATGCTTTTTTGGCCACATTCATAACGCATGTTTATTTTCCTCATTTTAAATATAAAAATGTTTAAAGACTAATATTTTCAAGATCCCATAACTCTGTCGTTAGTTGTTTTGGAAAATATGACCCGATGTTTCAATATAGTGTTAGCATATGCTTTCTCTATGCAAATAGCTTTTAAGTTTTTACTGCAAATGTCACATCCATAATGCTGGAATTGCTCAGGTGATGATTCTTACCGACTCACATTCCCTTAGTTTTCTCTGCGCGCTGTCAAAATCAAAGTTAACGTAGAGACACTCCACAAACTCGGTGATGGGATCCTTGTACGTGTATGACTCCTGTTGAGAGAGCAAAAGCAGAGTGTGATGTTAATCTCCTGCTAATTTGACAGCGGGTGCCACAGCCGCTGGGTATAAAACGTGATGAAGCCACAAGAACGCCATGACAACTACATTTACAAAGAGACGCTAATTCGCCAGCTCTGAATGCATGCTTAAAGGGAAGCGCATCTTGTATTAGCGTAATGGAATGCAGCACGCTCGTCGAGCTAGAAACCTCAAAGCAGGATCTGTGAGCTCATTCATCTGATCCACAAAGACGGGAATGTTCACAACAATCATTCCGGAAATAAGCTCGGCTCAGATGGTTTCCATAAATACATTTGTACAGCATATATTGAAGGTATGATAAAATGATGTAGAGATAGTGTGATGAATGAATGGTCAGCTAGTTGGTTTATCTAGATTTTTCTTAACCCTTGTGTGTGTATTGATCAAATTGACTCCCCTTTTGTTACAATATTGTGTATATATATATATATATATATATATATATATATATATATATATATATATATATATATATACATACATACATACATACATACTGTACATACACACACTTTTGGCTTTAACATATGTATTGTGTCGTAACCAGTTAAAAAAATTACCATAGCTGAATTTCATCTCCTGAGGATTACTTGGCATATTACGTGTCCGTAACAATGCCATTGATTTTCTTTTTATGCATCAATTTAGGCCCTAGTCCTCATCATTTGGAAGTTCAAGTATAGCATTTAAGGCCATGTGTCCAATAAAGGATTTTTAGACAGCTGAAAATGGCAGCACTCTTCTAAACACTCATTGCTGTGGGCAACGGAGAGCTTCTGTGAAGCATTGGTGGCTACAGTATAACCATGGTACTGTTAAAGGGATAGTTCAACCAGAACTGACAATTCTGTAATCATTTATTCACCCTTTAATTGTTCTAAACCTGTTTGACTTTCTATCGTTTGCTGAACAAAAAAAAAGATAATTTGAAGAAATCTGTAAACCTGTAACCATTGACGACCATAGTATTTGTTTTTCCTATTATGGATGTCAATGGTTATGGGTTTTGAGTTTTCTAAATTCATTTAAAATATCTTCTTTTGTATTCAACAGAAAAAAAAGAAACTCATAAGGATTTGTAAGCACTTGTAATGTTATAAAATGTGTATTTATACAGCGCATTTATTGTGTATGGCCATACACCCAAAGCGCTTCAAAATTGATTGGGGGGGATCTCTCCACACCAACGCCAGTATGCAGCAGCTACTTGGATGATGTGACAGCAACCACAGGACAACGGCACCAGTGCACTCAGCACACCAACTCCAGGTGGAGTGGAGAGACAGTGATAGAGCCAATTCTGTGGATGAGGATGATTAGGAGGCCATGACAGCTAAGTGCTGATGGAGGGAATTTAGCCAGGTCACTGAGGTTACACCCCTACTCTTTACGAGAAGTGCCATGGGATTTTTAATGATCAGTGTCCTCGGTTTAACGTCTCATCCGAAAGACGGCACTCACTGACAGTGTAGTGTCCCCTTACTTCACTGGGGCATTAGGACTCACACAGACTGCAGCTGGAGCGATCCCTGCTGGCCTCACTAACACAACTTCAAACAGCTACCAATTTATCTCATGTGGTCGGTCTCACTTTCAGGTACTGACCAGGCTCAGCCCTGCTTAGCTTTAGTGAGTAACTGGTCTTGGGCTGCAGGGTGATATGGCTTGAGGTTAAGTAAATAGTGAGCAAATTTAAATTTCTGGGTGAAATATCTAATTAATATTTTATTAATATGCTTAAAGTTATAACAAGAATTTCTTCATACCTTGCCCCTTCGTGGTTGGCCAATAAAGATGGGTATCGATTTAGATGTCCAGATTTGAAACAATTATGATTCACAAGCTCTCAAATTTCCCATTTGACTCAGTAAATGTACAGTGGATTCAGTACAAATGCTTAAGACTTTCTACAAACAATCAGTGAAAACTTCATGTGCATGTATATTTATATATATATTATGTATATTAAAAACAGACACATTTACACTTGTCCAATCAGCATAACAAAAAAATTTTACATGTAAACTTGGAAAATAATCAACAAAACTGAAATGAACTCAGCACTCACCAGAAGGATATACTTGAGGTCTCTCCTTCTGTCCAATACTTTGGCTATATGCCACAGAAATGAGCCTGTCAATCTTTCTCTTTTTTTTTTTTTTTAATGACTCAAACACATCCTGCTCCATCTGTGCATCCTTCCATACTTCTTTGCTGCTTCAGAGTATATACACAGATATTTTGACAAGCATATCATATAGAAAAATACCTTTTCACTGACATCTTCATAATTTAGTTTGTACAGAAAGTATTCAGTCCCCCTTTGATTTTCACTTTTTGTTATATTTAAGTATTTTTTTTCCTCATTATTATACACATTGCACCCCATAGTACGGCTGCACAATTAATCGAAAAAAATTGCAATCTCGATTCGACCACCTAGTAGATCTGAATCCAGCATTTCTATGATTCTGTCAATCTTATTTTCAAGTTCAGGAAGGAAGCAAAGTCGGATGCACAAGTCTTCACATTCTTTTACGTACGTTGCTCAGGAACATGGACATCTCCAAAAGGTGTTGAGTCACACTGTATGTATAAGATATATTTCTCCCTAAAAATGTAATTTCTGTCTTCATGCAATGATGTATTTGCGAAATCACACGTGATGTGAGCTGACCAACAGCTGTCACCAGAGAGAGGGCGGGCGCGCGCTTGTGAACGAATCTAGTGAACAGAACCTCCATAGGCTGTGAATAACAGGTAATAAAGTTGTAAATAACACATAGTTTGTGGCACAGAGTGATCGTTTGGGAGCCACGCAGGAAGTAAGAACCGCACTTAGCAGTGAAAAATGATTAATTAAATAATCATATCACATTTTAAAGTTATGATTACGACAAGCATTTGACATGTTTTTCATTCATAGCAAACACAAAGTGTTGTGCATGAAAATAAATGTTCAACAGTGTCAGAATAATTACTCTAGCCTATATAATGCTGAATATAATGCATGAGGGAATCTGATAATGACAAACGACTGATTACCAGTAGAAAAAAATAATTTTAATTATGTTTAACATAACTTTAACATTACTAACATAACTAATAGTGTTGTCAATGACAGATTGCAAGTGTATGTCTCAAACACAGTAATTCAACGTCAGAATTATGAATAGTTGAATTCTGATGTCATCACTTTACTGTACATTAATGACCCTGGAGGAAAACCTCCACCAGAGTGTTCAGGACCTCATACTGGGCCAAAGGTTTACCTTCTAACAAGACAATGACCCTAAAGCCTGGTTTATACTTCTGCGTCAAGTGACCGGCGCAACTCACGGCGCAGGCAACGCGCGTGGCTGGGCATTTATACTTCTGCGCGCTGTCTCCGTTGGTCTGCATTAACACTTCCGAAACGCTAGTGGGCAGTGAGGTGTAAATGTTCCTCTGTGTCGAGTTTCTTCGCTTCTGTTTTGCTATTCTGAACACTTCCTGGATGTACAAGTGACTCAAACTCGCTCATTTTGAGGCAGGAACCAGCGGACGTGCAACAACTTTAACCATGAGGTAAACAAAGAACAAAACTTTCCATCCGGAGCTCCTTCACGGGACTCCACACTTGTAAACAATCGCTCGCGCCATTCGCGCGGCTCTCGGTCCCGCCCAGACTCGTCGGCGCTAGCAAGCCGACCAATCACAGAGCTTGTGCTACGCGTTGTTGCGACGTGTAGTTACAATTTTTGAGAGGTGCACGTCAGTGACGGCGACGGCCACGGCGATGGGCTATGCGTCAGCGCCGTAGCATACGCCGGTGTTTGACGCAGAAGTATAAATCAGCCTTAAGAACACAGCTAAAATAATGGAGTGGTTTCACAACAACTCTGACTGTTCTTAAATGGCCCAGTCCTAGCCCTGACTTAAACCCAATTAAGCATCTCTAGAGAGGCCCACCAACATTTACAATGCAACCTGACAGAACTGGGAGGATCTGCAAGGAGGAATGGCAGAGGATCAGATTTCAGGTATGAAAAACTTGTTGTATCTTTGCCAAAAGGACTCATGGCTGTATTAGATCAAAAGGGGGATTCTACGGATAATACTCACTTTGGGTTTTAATAGTTGAATGCCTGATGATTTGCTATAAACATTTCAGTATCAAATTTTTTTATTGCTGTTTAGAAGACCATTTGTTAAACAGTTGCATTACACAAGGCATAAAAAAATCATGTTTAAAAAAAAAGCATTATGGGAAAACTTGAACACAAAGTAGTGACCATGCTGACCTGTTGGATGACTTTGACCAGGTCTTTGAGAACCTGTCGCCGTTTTCTCACATCCTTGTTGGTGATGACAGCTGTGGACAGGTAGCGGAGAATGTGGGGGCACATGGTCTGAATTGCATTTAGGTACCTGGTGGAAAAAAGACAAAATCCATCAGTAACACATAAATGATGTACTTGAGTAAAAGTATAATTGGCCTAATAAATAACATGCCAGTTCAATTATTTATTCAGACTTGGCAAGCCAAAACTAAGTATCAGTGCAGACTTTTAATATGTAATAAAAATGCAAAAATAATCAATTATTACACACACAGGCACACATTGCCCAAAATGTATAGGTTTAATAAGCTGGAAATAGTGTTATGCAAGTAACTTCAAAAAAGTAATTAATAACTAATTACATCATTAAAATGTATTTAAATCACCTTTATATTTACTTTGTCTGAAAAGTAATTAAATTACTCATTAAGTAATTTCATAGATGTATGAAAACATGAAGCATTTCAAAGCTTTGACAGCATATATATATATATATATATATATATATATATATATATATATATATATATATATATATATATATATATATATATATATATATATATATATACACACACTTCTATACAGCTTAAAGTGACATTTAAAGGCTTAACGAGGTTAAAAAGGTGAACTAGGCAGGTTAGGGTAATTAGGCAAGTTATTGTATAACGATGGTTTGTTCTGTAGACAGCGGAAAAAAAAAAACAATTGCTTAAAGCAGCTAATAATTTTGTCCTTAAAATGGTGTTTAAAAAATTAATAACTGCTTTTTTTCTAGCCGAAATAAAACAAATAAGACTTTCTCCAGAAGAAAAAAATATTATCAGACATGCTGTGAAAGTTTTCTAGGTTTATAATTTGGACTTCGACTGCATATAACATTTATTGTCATTAATTTCTCTTAATAATGTTCAATTGTCGGACAAAACTACCCTTCTTTAGTTGTAAAGTTAACTACGCAAAATTATCAGAATAGCAAAAAATGTTTATACAATTATGTATACATCTTCTATGAATTTATACCATATATTGTCATGAACCAATTTCATTCAGTTTATATTTTCTTAAGCATGTTATTGTCTTTAGTCTGAAAAAATACAAAATACATATACTACATTTTTCTAAATGTATAAAAGTGTTGAATATATATGGAGTAGTTAAGGCAACCTAGGCAAGTACATTCCCTAAAAATGAAAAGCAATCCCTTACTTTATTTTTCAGCAGCACATTAAGCAGCACAACAGTTTTTTGAACTAAATCAGCATATTACAATGATTTCTAAAGGACCATGTGACCGATGATTGGAGAAAAGGGTGCTAAAAGTTCGGCTTTGTCGTCAAAGACGCAAAATGATAAGAAATTAAAAATATTTGTATATTCCTGGGCATTATTTACAAAATTAGGCCCATATCTTTAAACTGTTAAATTATGTATTCATTGGTTGAACCACTTCACGTGCATGCTGTCCAACATTTATTTATTTTACTGGTATTTTGGTTAATGTTCAATGACTTGGTTGCTATCTATTTTTATTTTTTGTCAGACAGTAGATTTTATATTAAAAACCAGGTCGTAGAGAATTAATCAAGTTTAGTTCAAACTTTTCTGAAATGTTTTAATAAAATCTGTTGTTTACAGTATGTGTTTGCCTTTAGTTTTTGCAATCATGCAGAAAAAAATGTGAAAAATGTATATTTATCCACAAAAATAACTCCACCTGCTCCTGAAGCTCCACATCCTCTCCAGGAGCCTCTGGTCGGGAACGCAGACTGCTTGAATTGGGCATTTGGGTTTGTCTGGTATTTAAGCATTTTCATAAAAAGTATTTTATAGTTTGTAGTATTTTTCTAATTGAGAATTCATATCGTGTGTAAATAATGCCTTCACTTGTAAAGACTGTCAAGACAGATTGATTTGGTGATCCTTTATTTTATTTAAACAATATTATGGGTATACTGTTTACCAGTGCAGCCTGTCTCTTTCCCGCTCCCAGTAATGCAAACGTGTGAATAAATGTGTAAGAAATACAGACATATTAACTGTCATTTTACTGTGATCAATTGATTTTTCATCGTTTTTTTTCTTCATCTGAACACTAAAATGTAAAACATATGTGAATGTAAGGACTGCTTTACATTTATCTATGATGGTACTTGCAGGCATATAGACTTGTCCCTCACACCTTATTTCTGTTATCTTTTACTAAGGTAAGCGGGCTGTATGTACGCGAGCAATACACTTATTTAAATATGTCCTATGATAATACTATGTAGGCAGATTTATACATACATTTTGAAAGCTTTTACAACAACCGTAAATCAAAACAAAATGTTTTTTAAACATAAAAACTATCCAAAAGGCACATAGGATTATAAAGTATAGGTGTGTTTATTTGTTTATAATACATAGTGTTTAGTATAATATAGTAAACCGAGAATCTTTGTCATGGACCGTATTTCTAAATATAAGCTTAAAAAGTCTGTAGCAAAGTGGTGCTGACGTCACAGGCGAGCACCCCGAAGGGACTGTAGTATGTTTATAGCTAATGTTAGCTTTTTAATTCCTGTATTTGCATTTAAGATGCAAAAGTGCTAAAATTTGTATTTTCGTGTAAGGATTGTCTGGTTGGACAAAACAATTTCAAAAAGCCAATGGGAAAATTCTATAGGAATTTTATAGAGGGAACCAGTTTTATGCTAGCAATAGGCCAATTAGCCTACAAGGTGATGTCATAGTACCTCCACCCTACTGCCTGTTCTTGTTGAATCGCTAAATGCCTCCTCAATTGTATATCACTTTGGACAAAAGTGCCTGCTAAATGACAATGTAAAATGAAACATATCAGCTATCAAAACAATTCCAAAATAAAAAAAAATTCCATATCAAATGATTTCTGAAAACTCATACAGTACAGACCACAACATTAGAGCTTTTACACAACATTATATTCTGTTCAAATAATACATTTATAATCATTTTATATTCTATAACAGCTGATTCTGCTATATTTTGTAATCATTAGTAAAATTAAAACCAAAATGCAAACTAACAGCAATTACAAACCATGCAGTGATCAGTTTGTAAACAAAACTGGCTTTGATTGGTTCCCATTTTAACATTTCAACACTGTGGCCTTCAAACCCTCAACAGAGCGTGTCATTTTCAAAGTGCTCAGACTAAGCGCCGCTCATTATATGGTCACGCACTCATGCACTGTTCCCCCTAAAAATGTAACACTTTCAAGAGCAAATCTCATTAAGGATGAATTTTCCAACTGCCCTCGCTGTAATAATTGCTGGAAAGCGCGTGTTATATTTGCGTCGGGTCCTTTTAGCGAGTGACAACAAAAATGTTATGCAAATGTGGTGTCGCAGTTCTTCTTTAATGAGCAATTCTAGAGTTCTTGTTGCAGCAGAAAAGGGAAAAGCAGAAAAGCAGAAAGCCAAAGCTGACTTTTTAACATCCATTATTCCAATCTTCGGTGTCAAATGATCCTGCATAAATCATGTTAATATGCTAATTTGCTGCACAGGAAATATTTCCCACTATAGAGTATATAATACAAATGTTATTTGTTACTGTTATCCTTTTTTTCCCCCCAAGATTCCTTGAAGAATAAATACTATAACAATTGCCTTTATTTGACATCTCACATCATGTAAATTTTTTGTGCCATTATAAATATTTCTACAAAAAATATGTACACACACACACACACACACACACACACACATACACACACACACACAAAGTTTACTGTTACTACTATATGTTTACAGTTATATTTAATGGGTCTCTAAATGAATGTTTAATGAAAATTCTATAAAGTGTAAAGATATTTTTCAATAAAAGTTTGACATACCAAAAATACTTGTCAGGCATACTTAAAATAAATAAATATAATGTCAATTGAAAATATATTTTAAACAGAAAAATTGATTAAAAAAAGTCTGAAATGCTAAACAAACCAAAACTAATCACTGCATTTACATATTGTTGCTTGTCTGATGATCTAAAGATCTTCCATTATCATCAATTGTACATCGCTTTTTAATGAAAAATTGATGAATAAATAAATAAATGCAAATTATAAAAATACTAATTAATTGTAATTATGCATTGCAATATTGTGCCGCTCTATTTCTAACCACTGTTTTACCTATAATCCAGCAAGAAATTTGTGCATACATTATAATAATTGATTAATAATTCCTTACATCTATATAGCGCTTTTCTGGACACTTAAAGCGCTTTACACATTGGGGGAATCTCCTCATCCACCACCAGTGAGCAGCAGACTGATGGGGCAATGATGATATAGGGATGGTTAGGAGGCCATTATAGACAGAGGCCAGAGGGCAAATTTTGGCCAGGATACCGGGGTTAAACCCCTACTCTTTTTGAAGGACATACTAGGATTTTTAACGACCACAGAGAGTCCAGACCGCGGTTTAACATCTAATCTGAAAAACAGGGTTCACTGAGCAGTACAGAGTCCCCTTCACTATACTGGGGCGTTAGGACACAGACAGACCGCAGGTTGAGCGCCCTCTGCTGGCCTCACCTAAGGCTAATTTATACTTCTGTGTCGAGTGATGGGCGTGACTCACCACGCATGCCTTGCGCGTTGTCCTGCATTAATACTTCTGCGTGCTGTTTGTGTTGCTCTGCAATAACACTTTCGATGCGCTAGCTGGTAGTGAGGTTATGTTCCACTGTGTCGAGTTTCTTCGGGGATGTTTTGTTTTTTCTGAAAGCTACCTTAATGTATTAGTAGCTAAAACTTGCTCATTCTGATGTGGGAACCGGCGGACAAGCAACAACTTTCAAGACTTTTCAATCATAAGGTAAACACAAAAAAAAACTTTCCGCCTAGAGCTTCTTCACGAGACGACACTTGTAAACACTTTCTCCAACAGGTTCGCGCAACTCTCATCAGCGCTACCAAGCCAACAAATCATAGAGCTTGCGCTATGCATTATTGCGACGTGTAGTTACATTTATTAAAGGGTGCGTGTCAGCGTTGGTGATGGCCACGACAAAGGCTATGCGACCGTGCAAAGGCTGAACCAAAGCATTTGCACACATGAAGCAAAGTATAAATCAGCCTTAAAACCACTTCTGCCAGTAAACTAGCTTTTTTATGTGGTCTCCCATCCAGGTACTGACTGGGCACAGCCCTGCTTCAGTGGGCCACCATGTGGGAGTTGCAGAGAGCTAGTTGCTGTCTAATTACACATTGAATAAAACATTATTCCACCTATATCTTGACATATTATCAGAAAAGTTAACTGAAACATTAAAACAGGCTTTATTTATCATTAATATGTGTTCTATTAATTTT
The DNA here is from genome assembly GCF_052040795.2 of Danio rerio. Lineage (NCBI taxonomy): Eukaryota > Metazoa > Chordata > Actinopteri > Cypriniformes > Danionidae > Danio > Danio rerio. The sequence continues at coordinate 24,747,244 of NC_141039.2, forward strand.
AAAATCACTTAATTTTTTTTAAATGTATTAATAAAATTTGAAATATATATAAAAATAAATATTTTCTAGTACACTTAAGAATACTATTATTCATGTTTTTCAAAAAAAATTAAAACAGGTTTAAAAATTAGGTTTAAAAATTTTTTAAACCTAAAATCATTAAGCTTTTATTTTTCTAGTCTGTAAAATAATTCACTAATAAGTTAATCAACAAATTGCTCTACATGCAGTGAGCAAAAAATATATTTACACACTCATTCTGATGGTGTCTTATACAATATTACTGATGGCTGATTGTCAAAACAGTTATTGTGCAATAACATTAAACTGTGAAGTTAAACAAATGAGTCAAAATAATTGTTAGTCAAATTAATTTACTAGGGATGCACCAAATATTCAGCCACTGAAAATTTTCTGAAGGGGGCTACTACATATAAAAAATTATAATTTATGCACTGGTCCTATTAAAAAAAAAAAAAAAAAAAAAAAACTCTCTCTAATCTTTCTCAAATGTTAAGCAGAAGACAAACTCAACCACTTAACAGCTAGATGTTATCTGTCTGTATAAGACTCAATCCCCAAAAGTGATACCCATTGTTGCAATGCGCTACATACATATTTTCATAATTAAGTGAAAATCTAAGTGATTGATTTATTCTTGAGACAATGCCTTGGTTTTAGTTAGATTGTTACACAGTCATAGCCATGAATGCAATGGTACTAACAATTTTCAGAATTTATTGCAGTGTTTCAGTTTCGCCTTGGTTTGCTCTTTTTCGGCCAAAAATTTTCATTTTGGTTTATCTCTATACTTTACCAAGTGTATGTCTTAGTTGATTCTACTCACTGGGGCTGATAGAGGAAGAGCTCGATGATGTTGTCTCTGCCTTTGGGATGATTAAAGAAGACAAACAGTGACCAGTGTATGAGCCACGTCCTCTGCTGCAGTGACTGAAGAGGCGAACTCACCGACTGAATCATGCAGCAAAACAAAAACATGCTTTCATTCAAAACATGTCAACACCGCTTCAGCCTTGTGTCATATAGTTGATCTTACATTCCATGCATGGACTACCAAAGCAAACAGGGCCACAGTAAATCCAAACACATCCATTTTTTAACTGCATCGCAAATAAATGTCATGTCAAAGCTGATGCAATGTAAATGCCATTGTGGTCAGTTCTGTGTTTACGGCCTGATGCTTGCTAAAGGTCTGTTGTATAGGAGCTCAAAGGAACATTGGCGGAGAAGCAAATTAACCAGGGAGACAAATTTTGCTGTTGGAATACAGCATCAAAGCTTCTATTAGACAGAGGTGAATGGTGAAGAATGGTGGACAGACATACGTTGTTGTCGATGGTCTCTCGTAAGCGGGTCAGGTCCTCCATGGCTGCTTCCCAATTCTGCATGAGGATTTCCGATGCCAGTTTGCCCCACAGAGAGCTCAGAGCATTCCTGTCTGTGGAGGGAACCTGGATCATGAAAACCAGACCATGAGTTTTTCTACACATTTTCCAATATCATGTTCGCCCCTCTCATATCTATGCAAGCTATTGTCACTTTAGCATTGATACATTTCGATTTTGTGTAGGAAATTGTGTTAAACATATAACTCCTATTCCAGTTAACATCTGAGGTGGGTCAAAAAGTTTTTAAATTCCTAAGTCAAGATTAGGTGCTTTGTGAATGATTTTAGAACAGCATTGTCCTAATTTTACCCTTGTGTATTGTTCAAAATTACTACACTTTTGTTATGTTTCACAGCTGTTTTTGCCCTATTATAATGACATTTTTTGATCGCAAAGCTATGACACCCTATAATTATGCATTCTTGATTGATGGTTGATTTTCCTGTTAGGAAGTGGTATAATTTGTAATGTATACTGTTGATCATCAGTTGGCACTATTAACCCTTTAGATAGGCTAAAATGATTAGTCTTCTTGTAAATTTGTAATTTTTAAAAAAATATTTCCCATGTGCTGTTTAACAGGGAGCTTTTTTCAACACATTTTAAAACTTTAATATTTTAAAACTAATTTCTTTGGTCTTTGGCATGAAGACAGAATAATATGTTTGTTATTTTGTAAGATGCTAGTATTCAGCTTAAAGTGGATTCAAAGGCTTAACTAGGTTATGAAGTTAATTAGGCAAGTTATTTAAGAGCAGTGCTTTCTGTAGCCAATTAAAATATTTATTAAGAGGGCTAATAATTTTGACCTTAAAAAGTTTTTTTTTAATCCAGGGAAATGAAAAGAAATAGTCTCTAGAGTTTCTAGAGAAAGAACAAAAAGCATTATAGCAAATAATTTGAAAATGTTCTTGCTTCATTAAACATCAGTTTGGGAAATATTTGAAATAGAATTTGTAAAAATCTGAATAAAAAAATTGTCCTTTGCCATTTTTTGCATAAATTGACAATTGGTTAAATAACAAAAAGATTTTTCTGCCATGTTTACTGTATTTTTAGACAACAAGTTGGCAATTTTTTAGAACTTTAGAGGAGCTATGAAGACAATATATGGTGAAATATTCCCTATTTGCAGTCATAACTGCAGTGAAAAATTGGTTATTTTGACCAAATGTTATTTTCAACTATTTCTATTAGAAAAAGTGGAAACTGTAAAATATTAGATATCGAAAACAACAAATAATAGCATTTTACTAAAACCCACACCTAGAAAACCCAGAGACGCTGAGAATCTTTAAGTGGTCTCTTTTTTTTCTATAGCTGAATATATACACTCATTTAATAATACACTTTGAAAACATAAACATCATATTTTTATACATTTCAAGTGATATTTAATGGAGAAAGGAAATGTTCACAATATTTAATTTCATTTTCTAGTGGAAAAAGTTTTATTTGTTTTATTAGGCAAGAATAAAAGCATTTTTTTTTTTTATTAGCCCCTTAAGTAAGATTTTTTTCCCAATTGACTACTAAACAAAATTTCTGTTATACAATGACTTGCCTAATTACCCTAACTTGCCTGATTAACTTAATTAACCTGGCTAAGCCTTTAAATTCTAGTATTTTGAAAAATATCTAGTAAAATATTATGTACCGTCATCATAGCAAAGACAAAATAAGTCAGTCATTCTAAATAAGTTATTGAAACTATAAAATATAAAAAAATGAGTTGGAAAAAAAACCTCCTCTCCCTTTAACTTAGTGATGAAATGTAAAAGAATAGAATTCAAATCTAACAGGAGGGCAAATAATTTTGAAAAAAAGTCAACTTTGTTACACTAGAACATCAGTTTTGACGTTGTTGTTTAATAAAAGTATATATATATTTTTTAATTGTTTTTTAAATACATTTTTAAAGATACAATGAAAAAAGTAAAGTCTTTTTTTTGTTGTTGTTTGTTCAACAACCTCTCAAAACACTAGAAGTGATGGTTGCCGATTGTTTGTTCAGGTAAATTACTAAAAAAATAAAAGCTGTTAAACCACTCAGGGATGAAACAAATTAATGTATTCTAACCCTCTCCCTTAAGGCTGTAATTTTAAAGTCTATTTCACACTTCACAAATCAAATTAAACAAACAAACAAAAACTAAATGAAACATTAGTGGTCTTGCTTACAAGCACGCGGAAAAAGTAGAGATACTCTGCAGCTCCAGAGTAGTTTCCACACTCATACTGGAACTTGGCATAGCGGTAAAGTGTATCCAAATATTCCTGACGAAACTGAGGGAAGAGAAATCAAAATCAATAAAAAATTAAACAAGTGGTCAATTAGCTACTCTAAAATACAAAATATAATAATTAAAATAAAATAAAATAAAATAATAAATTATTTTAATATAAAATATATTAAAAAAATAAAAATATTTGAGATGTGTTGAAACACTTACACTATGTTTGTCTGCTAAATATTCAAACAGCATCCTTCCATCTCTAAGAAAAAACACAAGAACTTTATAGTAGTGACATAGTAGTAGAGTTACATTAAGGCAACTCCACAGTCTAATATATTATATTTTACAGAGCAATAAACAGTATTATGTTGGCAGTAGACCTGGTGGACTGCATCTGTCTCTGAGTCTCTGGATCTTCAAACATCTTCACTATGGGTTCCGTTTCAGACTGGAGCTGCTTTAGCTGGGCCACCACTGTGGTTCTTTTGTCCCTCAAGGCTATCAAAAAGATAAATTATTACACGTCATGACTGAATTACTTTCAATGTATAGCGATTAGTGCTGCACAATATATTGCAAAATGATCATTGTTGCTATAATACTATATGGAGTAGGGGTATCAAAATTAATTGTTTCTTCTGTGCACTGCGATGCAGACGTGAACAATTCGGTATCAGTTCAGTTATAATCATAACCCGTTATTATATACTGACGTCATTTATCTCAGGGGTTTTCAAACTGTGGGTCGCAACCCACTAGTGGGTCACACAGTGAACAAAGGTGGGTCGCGCAACATCACATAGCTGCAGCTATAGTTACATTGCGGTAAATCAAAACCAGTGCGATTGACAGCAATAACTTAAAAACCTCTTACCCTAAAAATATCTAAAGTGTGTTTCCTACAAAAAGACAAAGCTGGTTATGTTTCACAGCTGTCTTTTTCTTTTTTTTGCTTGACATTACGAGCACTGCTCCGTTTGAGCTCTCGCAGAGTGGAGCTCTGAGTAAGGGACCGTCAGAAAAGTGCTTATTTTTTTCTTTTTTTTTTCTTTTTTTTTTTTTTGCTTGGTCCTGCGTGTTTTATTTTCAACACTACCAATTTTCTCTTAAATGAGCACAAACAGTTATTAAAGTAGTCAAATGCTTCATTATAGATCTGTGCATTCTTACATTAACACCTCTTTTATCAAACAAAACATAATGAGAGATTCATTTGCTGCTCTTCACTAAATAACTATAGTAACTTTAATCAATATGCAAATACAATTTAAAGTGAAATAGATTTTATAGCTTTATTTAATTTCTGGATAGGCCATTGATTTTAATAGGCTAAACCTTTTATTTTATTGTCAATATTTTCTAATGTTTGCTATGTATTCTATTATTTGAAGCTATTTGTTGTCCCATATTTTTTACATCCCAACGTTGACAGATTGCTAATCAATAAATAGCTATAGTGCTATCTGTTAGTTTTAACTTCATCTAATGTTATGGAAGGGCATGGATGTTATGGAAAATAGTAATAGTAATGTAACTACCCCCTTCATTCCTTCCTCAAGCAAATGTGTAAATATTACATCTATTCAGCAATAACGTTAAATGCATTGGCATATTTATCTGACGTTTTCCCAGCTTGTAGTAGTCGATCAAAAAGCTATTTAGCTTCTTATGACTACACTAGCAATGGAATTTACTGTGATGTGACGGGGCTTGATCAAAGGTTGATCATATTCTCTTCTGAAAAAAGAAGAGTATCTTTTTCAACAAAAAAATTATCAGTTACAGCCAGCATCCCAAAAAAGGACTTCGAGCCTCATTTTGTGCATATCAAATCGCAAAATCCAAAAAGCCGCACACCATATAATTTTGACTGCTTTGAATGGATAAATTTTTTTACCCATTTTTCCATAATAAAATATTATGGTGGGTCTTGAGATTGAATTACTTTCCTAGGTGGGTCCTGGAATACAAACGTTTGGGAATCCCTGATTTATCTCATATGCACGAGGGAGGCTATCATGGAACAGCTGTGATCTCCGCAGCCATTTTTCAGTGTCACTCATCTGTGAAGAGCCAATCGCAGCCCTTTCTGTTGAGCGCGTGGCCAATTAAAGGGGTATAAGAACTTGGTAGACAAGGCTCAGAAAGCAAGCGGGATATTTATATTTGTTTATTTGCTTTTTGACTGTTTGAATTAAAGGACAATATTGTATTACATAATAGTTCATAAATTTAAATATATTTATTTATTTATATTTATACATTTTATTACAAGAATTGCTGTGCTGTAAAGAGAATATAAAACTGCGTACAGAAAGCATCGCCAATGCACCGTGATGCACTGAGATAACGAATTGAACCGAATCGATGGCATGATAATCCGACCGAACCTTGAGACCAGTGTAGGTTCACACCTGTGGAGTAGACATATCACAGATAAGTGTGATAAATAGGGCTGCAACTAACAATCATTTTGATAATTTTATTATTTTTTAAAGTAATCGATTAATTTGATAAAAATGAATACCTTTTTAATATGATGTTTTGCTTTTCGTAACTACATTATCAATGCTAGTTCAAACTACTTAATTAAAATGAGCTGAGTCAACTTACAATTAACTGTTTTATGTTTAATCAATTTAAATTTATAAAAAAAGCTAAACCTAAAAAATTAACCTAACAAATGTAATTAGAATTGTTTTTATGTCATTCTTTAATAAAAGTACATACTTTTTTCAACAACTCCATCTAAACAATAAATAAGGGTATTACTTATGTATACTAAAAAGCAAAAACCACATATCCATTTTAACAATCTTTAATTTTGACATTTTAAACCTTAAATGAAGAGCAAAGTTTGTTTTTGAATAGTAAAATATCTCTAAATATGCAAAATATAAATAAACAAAAAGCAAAACAGGTGTTGTACTCCTATAATATTCGCTTTATGAAATTAAGACATAAATATGCTGACATTCAAGGTGCAGTAGGTGATTGTCTTCAGAAACATTGTTTGCTGGGCTGGTTGAAAGTCTCTTCACATTCCTAATGATTAAAGTAAATGATTTAAATGTATTTATTTGTATTTTTGTTTTCTGGATAAGGCATAAAACTTAAAAACTTTCATCCAATTAAATATTGTCGGACCGACAAATAACTCACAACAATTTGAATTTTTGTGCAGCTTCTTTAAGCAGACTGATACGTCACTCTTGCGCGCACGTGAAGCACGCATCTACACCTGACAAAGAGACGTCATCTGCAAACTCTGCATCAACCTGAAATTCTTTCTGAAAGACCAACGTGGCCTTGTACTGTATGCATGAAACTAAAGATGTGCTTTAACATTAGGCACATTCAAATCGAGACTGAAAACACATCTGTTTAGCTGTGCCTTGACTGAATGAGCACTGTGCTACGTCCAACCGATCGCACTATTATTATGTTTTTCTCTTCTTTTTCATTCTTTTATAACCTGTTTTAACACATTTTTACCAGTTTATCATTTTAATTATTTGTTCTTATTTTTCTTATACTTGTCTCTTTTATTCTTGTTTATGTGAAGCACTTTGATTAGCCACTGTGTATGAAAAGTGCTATATAGATAAACTTGCCTTGCCTTGCAAAAACAAGCGATGTACGAGGATCAACGAGCACAATTGAAAATGAAAAGTCACTTGTTGTCTTGTTATCATAAATGCAAGTGTAAATATAAACAGATGGCAGGATATTTCTGTTTTTAGCACTCCTTTTCTGATTACATTTTTATTTAGTTTAATAACAAAACATTAGTAAATGTGCACTTCTGCCTAAGCAGCTTTACTGAGGTGAAGTTTGATTTGTATTCACACATTTGTTCATTTCTAAACAATGACAGTCTGTGATACAGTTTTGGCAAAATATGTGTGTGCGTTCGTGAGTTCATGACTTAAGGAGGCGTGGCTCGGAGGCGTTGGACAGCAGAGGAGGGTCGTAAAATTTCTAAGCTATTATGCTAATGCTAGCATTTTGGCAGATCACCTATTGCACCTTTAAGATATTAAGCAGCAGAATTTGTTAAAATTTCAAAATTCTAAATGATAAAAAACCAACAAATATTTCTTTTTGAATAATAGATAGTAAGAACAATTCAATTCAATTCAGTAGATAATAAGATAATAATGGATAATAAGAACAGGTACACTTTTACTGCTCAGCTGCACAAATGTATGTTTATTCACAATATTGAATAACTGTAATATTCTACAGCTGCAGTTGTTTGCTGATTTTAAAAATGAGTGTCACATTTTACTCTTACTGTTTAATTTAAACTAATATAAAGTAGCTTGTGAGGTGATTGCACATGAAGTATAACATGGTTTCCGCTACATTCATTCTTCCATGGCGAGGCGCCATGACAAAACTGATCCCGCCATGACTACATAACAGCTTCTCATTTAAAACACTCAGTCGTGTTTTTTTTTTTTTTAATTAGCATGTGATAATCGCACTAAAACTTAAAAAAAATTAAGTGAATTATAACAGCACAAACTGTTCTGTAACTGTAGTAGTGCTGTGCATTATTTGTTTAACCCTTACCCTAGGGGATGTGCTAACTGACTAACTGACTGACTGACTTGCTGACTGACAGGTGCGTTATGCGTGAGGTCAGCAAACACGATGTATATCCATTTCACTTTACTTCAGGACGCATTAATACCATTCTGTAGGTCTATCGGAGACATTCATAAATATTCCTAGCCAATCTAATAAATGTTGGAGACATACTTAAACGCACTAAATCACAGTTCAGCAGCGTTTATTTGAGAGCGCACAAGAAGATCTGCGCTTGAGCAGCATATATTTAAGATGGTGTGCACAAGCAGAAGGAAATCTGAGCACAGGCAAAGCGATTTGCATGCTCTTAGGCTATTACATGAATGTGATCTCGACTTGTAATACTGCGCTCACGACATTTGTCATTGAAATAATGCCGCAAGGTAGTTGGTAGATCTGTTTAAAAAAGGCCTTCCGCCACACCTGGGAAAAATCCTAAAGGAAATACTGTATATGATAACAGCATCTGTTGATTAGCGATAGTTATCAATTTTATTGAAAACTTACAGTGTGGAATTTCTTTGTCAGGATAGAGGTTCTTATATACATCCATTGCAAAGTCCACCATGTTTGTTTCGCTGAGAAGATCCAGCTTCCCTTGGAGAAGTTCTTTCTCATTGTAGATCTGAGAAGACAATAAATGTCAGATTTAACAAAACTATCCTTGGTAGAAATGAAGTAACAGTTAGAATTGCGCAGCATGAAATCAGAAAACAGACATGCGTCAAAACAAGGGTAATAAAATATTAAACTTACACCATAGGTCTAAAATGTTGAATTAATTATTCAGTGTTTTTACCAAGGACGCTATTATTTGCACTGTTACAGTAAAATCAGAAGCAATATATATTTTAAAAGATTGTTTTGTTTTAAGGATCTTAATATACAGAAACTATTAACTCAGGTAAAGTTGAATATAACATTTTATATTGTTTACCCTGATGATACTTTGAATATTAAGCCTGGTATCACATGCAAGTATGACTTCAAAACAACATTAGCACTATGTAATTGATTGTAAACAATGCAGTACTTTGATAGTAATTGAGAATATGATTTTACCGTTTAGAATTTGCAAATAATACGTTTCTGAAATGGAAGTCAGATTTTGCGAATATAAAACCAGTGTTATTAAATAACGTTATATTAATTTATTAGTTTTATATACGCTACATACAAAGTTACACCACTGTTATAACACAAAAACATGGTGATGTCCCTGGAAACACAGGATTTGTGCTAGCAAAGGCTCTTATGCTTTGAATAAAAACGGATCTGTCAAAAACAGCAATAAATAAAACGTTTAACACAATGGTCCAAAGATGTCATCATTGTTTTATTATGGGATAAGAAATTATTTATCTCGATCAGATAACTAACGGTATTCACCACACGTGCGATGTGCAGTTCTGCGATTACCGATCAATTATATAAGTTAACAACGATGTTGTACTGTATATCTGTGTATTACCTCTTTGACCGAAAGGAATTCCAGCAACGGAAAGACCAAATGCCTGTCTAAAAAATGAGCGATTCTGGTAGTCAGATCGTACTCCGCCATTTTGAAAATAAGAAGAGCGTTTAAAAAACTTTATTTCAGCACTGATGAGAACAGTGAGCTGCTTCTGTCCCACACACGCACGCACGCACACACACACACACACACACACACACACACACACACACACACACACACACACACACACACACACACACACACACACACACACACATAAATAGATATAGAGGGAGGGGGTATCAAACAAATAGGATCTACTTCAAACTATTTAAAGGTTCTCCTATTTTTTTATTTTCTTTTTTTCTGTATTACACAGGACTAATCTATTTACAGTTATTTTACCATCCTGTTCCACATAGTCATCACCTAATTTTGGTAGCAGATCATTATTGGTGTTAATATCCCTAAACCCTTAGACCTATAGTCTTGGCCATAGGGTCAGGGTTAAGGTTAACTTATGTACACAGTAGTGTAAAATAAAGTGCAACCCAAATATTGATAGCTTTTTTATGGCCCAGGAGTCATTCATTTTATTAATTTAGTCATTTAGTAAAAGGTAAATAATAAGGTTTGTCACAAATTTAACTTGACTGCAGAATAGCAAGACTAGCAGGATTGTTTGCTGGGATACATGATAAAAATAAAGAGATGAAATATGTTGGTAGCTTATGAGCAACCTAGGAAAAACCCTCTCAAAAAACATCACAAAGCAAGATAGCCTACTGTAAGAAAAAATAGATGGTGGTGCATTAGGTAAAAAAAAATGTGTGAATATACAGCCTACTTTAACATGGCAAAATATGTAACATGGAATTGATTTACTAATATGATTTAAAATTGTGGTGATCTTCCAAAACTTTATGCCTTAAAACAGTATAATTGAAGATCAATTAAAAAAAGACCATTTATAACAATTTAAACACTTGATTAACTTTTTTTTTCTAAAATAATGTAACATTTAGCTACCATTAGTTAGTAGGAGCGTTTACGAATTAAGGTCCTTTATTTCAGCAAAAAACAACAACACAAAATTAGGGAGCAGAAATGAATGTAGCACAAATAAATATTTCTTAAGGCTTCAGCAGTCAAAACATGAGCAGGAAGTGTACAAGCTCTTGCTTTAAATTACTTCAACACATCTGCAGTCAGGACTTCAATAGTCTCTTACAGACATCACTATTCGCTCACAGGTTATAGTCCCACACAGTCAGAGAACATCACTATCACTTTTCTGCTGTGATTTTGGTCCACTCGTCTTTTAGTCTTTTCCACAGTTCAACAACTGTATTGGATTTTGTAACCATAACTTTGTTGCAAATGGTTTTCTAGAGATTTTCAATTAGGTGTAGATCAGGACTCTGGGATGGACAATTCATTATTTTATTGTCAGCCAGTGTTCCCCAAACCAAGTACTTACTCATCCACTTTTAGTGGCTTGTCTTTTGTGGAGGACGTGTCTTTCTGGGGGACTTGACTAAGTTATTGGCATTGCAAGGGCCGCAGAAGTAAGCCCCTCCCTGGTGAGTGACATTTATTACTGGGATAATGGTACTGAATGTGGCTTTGTTTACACTTTGCACATGCACATCAGAAGTTCCGGTTTCCTGCTCTAAATGAGAAAACAGACTAGGCTACTATCGTTTGGTGTGTTCACTGCAGCTTTTTGGTGCAGATGTGAGCTGATGTGAGGCAACAACACAGTTGTGTTTTGCAGGTCCTAGTTGTTTGGGGTCGACTTGCTGTGTTCTGGCCCTAAAGATGCAATAGAACCCACAGGCAAAACCCAGCATGCTTTTGGATAAAATCCCCATCTCTTTGGCCTTCAAAACAACCTGGTGTTGAAGCTTTTTTCAGTAAATTTGGAAAAACTCAAACTAAAGTTATGTTGCTAATAGGAATTATCAACGTAATCTCCGTGGGGGATGAGCAAATTGTACAAAAATATACGGTTGAATTTGTACTATTTAATTTGTATTTTGTACATTTTAGTACAATTTGCTCATCTACCAGTGATGGCTGCATTGACAATTCCTATTTAGGGGTTTCGGGGTGGTGTTAGGTCACACCTCCTTTTAAAAATCTTACATTTTTGTATTCTCATGCTTTTGAATTTGTCTACAATCCTGGAACTGACCACCAGGTCCCAGATTAACACCAATAACTGTGAGCAATCTGAAAGTGTTCTCTAATTTTGATCATTGTTGTTTTAGAAAGGTTTGTGTACTGTATAGCTCATGAAATATGCTAACACAACAGGATAACTTTAAAGAGGGGTCCACTAAACTTTAGTTGATGTGTAATGTAGCTGTATATGAACATAAACAACATCTCTCAATGTAATATGCTCACAATTCAATGCAAAGGGAGACATTGGATTTTACAGAGTTAGCTTAGCAAAGCCTACAGCAAATGAAGTTTGGGGACTACAAAAAATACATCCGGGCTAGAGAGAGCACAAGAGCTTCCGGTTACGCACATTCACCACACGCACACACCCTATGCAGCAAAGGGGCGTGGCCAGAGGTGCTGTAATGTTGCAGCAGATACGCTAAAAGATAAGCTAAAATATCATCCAATTGCTGCTAGTTCTGTTTTTGTATTTGGGCTTCCAAAGGACACGACACAAAGACAGAAGTGCTTGCAATTTAATTTTAATTATGTTCCAGAGAATTATAAAGAATATAGCTAGCATTTGACAAAGGAGAGCTTCTACATTTTCTCCCAGTTTAGTGCTGGAATCGATTCAAACTCTTCCAACCGACGAAGCTGTGGATTGTAAGCCACAACCTGTAAGTATTTTTATTTGTTAAAATTGATCCACTACATGCAGAGTTTTAACGGTATGTTGCAGCGAGGACATAAACAATGGGAAATGCTGTTTGGCACTGCTAACAATTTAGCTACAAATTCATATTTATCCCTCAAACTGCTGTAAACACCCACAATCTTTAGCAGCGTGTGCAGTGCCTCTCTATGAGGACACTTTCAGTATCTCTTTATGCAGATACTTTCATGTGTTCTACATCTCAAAAACCAAACTTGCAAAAAAATGAGAACGTTTTATGTTACTTACACTTGCTTATTTTAAATATTTGTAAAAGACACTTGTGAGATCAGACATTCCAAGTTGGAAAAATTAATTTCTGGGGTAGACAGAGATGATCTGCGGGAGGTCGCGGGAGAGTGGGTGCCTGAAGACCGGGGTAGGGGCGTGTGCGCGCTACGTATCTGAAGAGCGGTGGGGCGTGTGTGTGCGATGTACCTGATGAGCTAGAAGGGATGCGGTGGAGACTATTTAAGGACCGGGTGGGAGATTATCATTTGTTTGCAGGCATCCGGGAGTCTCTATGGATTTGCGAGAGGTTTCAGAACTTCCGGGAGACTTGGGATGTCTGTGAGATGTTGTTTTAGAGAGTAGGCGTGAGATTTAGCTGTGTGTCTGATTCAGGCAGCTAACGCTACTCGACTGACTGTTTACACAGTGCGAAAGCGCGTGCTTGTAGGGGCGGGACGTAGTGATGTGGAGCCAATTCGCGAACCACAGCAAATTATGTTAGCTGACCAATTAGAGCCTCTTGAGGGCAGGCCTTTCCGACGAACTAGGACATATGACAGTTGTTTTCATGTTAGCTGAGCAGCTGTATATAATCAAAGTAAGATATATGAAAACATAACATGATTTTCTACAAATGAAGCATTAGCACACATTGCTTTGCATCTTATAAACACAAACAAGCCTTATAAATACACTCTGGACCACCCCTTTAAATTGAGTGTCCTTGGCAAACTGTGTCCTTGATATTTTTGAAAGTCTAGGTTGTCTCTTTTGATCACCACTGTACAGTAGGTATATTATGCATTTCAAAAATTAAAAATCAATCACTTAATATGATTTCTATCTAAAAATATTCTGCTTTAGTTTGCTGCTTTACTCAATATTTAATGAAATGGACTGCTGGTAGAATCCAATATGGATTTTCTTTCATAAAGAATGGTTTCCATGGTAATTTTGCAAAGGTTATGCCATATGTCATTGTAAAAAAGGATACCTGATTTAATAAGGGAAGAAACAGATCAGTGATCTGACTTTCAAGAAGAGACTGACTTTTCTTATGACAGACATATCATCATTCTCAAGTTAATTGCTAAATTTGTCACGGTCCGCTCCTATTAAATGCCACGGTATATCTTTTGATGTTTTTTATCTAGCATTAAATTAAAATATGGAAAACTTTAAAGAGCTCATTTCAAAGTCAATGTGTCTGAAGAAACAAAAGGTCGAGTAAACGTAATCACACTCAGTCTAGTGTGGCACATTAAAATGATTTTAAAAAATGAGGTGCTATAACCAAGTCTTTCCAGTGCTGCTTCAAAGTGTGCTAATGAAAAATACACTCAAGATAAGAGCGCGTCAATTATAGGCAGATATAATCTGTGGTTTATTTCCTATTAAAATATCATTAGCCTAGAGTCTGTTGGACGGCTTCATTATAGCAGATCCAACCTAGAAAATGTTTTTTGTTGCAAATTAAGAGTTAATAATTGAGACAAATTAAAACATTATATGAAGACTTTAATCAGTCCCCCAGTCTTGCAGAATAAACATGTCCTTTATGAGATTACACTATAGGCTATTAGTCATCACAATGAATATTTCAGCCCATGCTGAGTGATCTCATGATAGTCTTCAGGATACACATTTATCGCTGTACTCCTACGTGCTGTGAGTGTTTACTGCAATACATCAACATTACATCAATAAATCTTCATTGAGCGTGTTAGTTTTTGATTTGCATTAATGTGATTTAAACTGATTCTTTCTCAGTTAGGTTTGCTTTGGAACTTAGTACTACTGCTGCTACAATTATTGCTTATATTATTACTAATAATATGCATATTTCTGTGCATTTTAGCAATTAAAATAAATTGTAATTACATTTTTCATTATTATTTAATTATAGGTTCATATTATAAAGTTAGCGGCACGGTGGCTCAGTGGTTAGCTCTGAAGGTTGTTGGTTCAAGTCCCAGCTGGGCCAGTTGGCATTTTTGTGTGAGTTTGCATGTTCACGGGCGTTTTCTCCTGGTGCTCTGGTTTCCAAAATCCAAATTGATAATCCAAAAACATCTGCAACCCAGGCTCATTGTGGAACCAACATCTGCTATAGGTGAATTGAATAAACTAAATTAATCTTAGTGTATGTGTGAGAGTGTATGGATTTGTCCTATTACTGGGTTGTGGCTCCAAGACACTTATTCACACACACACACACACACACACACACACACACACGCACGCACGCACGCACACACACACACACACACACACACACACACACACACACACGCGCAAACACACACACACACACACTGATACATTACGGACAATTTAGCCTACCCAATTCACATGTACCACATCTTTGGACTTGTAAGGGACACTAGTGCACCTGGAGAAAACCCACGCAAATATGGGGAGAACATGCAAACTCCACACAGAGATGCCAACTGACCCACCTGAGGCTTGAACTTGTGACTTTCTTGTTGTGAGGCTAATGTGCTAACCACTGCACTGTGCTTAGAAATCATTATAAATATAATTCTTTTTTGAAAGTTTTAAATACATTTATTGTGTTTTTCTTTCTACAGTAAAGGAGTTTAAACAGGTCCTTGGTAATCATTTAATTAAAAGTCATACAGTTTTATATGTCTGTTTAGTTTGCGATGAAGAAATATAAATGGGTGTTTTTTCAATTTCAATGTAATTAATAAAACTAAGTCAACTAAAATATTTTCTAGCTGTAGCATGTTTTAACATAAAAGTTTTAAATACTATAATATAAATGGTATACATGTATATTTATTTATATATATAAATATATATATATATATATATATATATATATATATATATATATATATATATATATATATATATATATATATATATTTTTTTTTTTTTTTATGTGGGAGGAATGTGTAGAAATGTTTTATTTAATAGTGCATTAACATTAACATGTCATGCATTTTGCCAATATAAACCCATTTTAGACGTGTGAAGTAATGAAGTTATTGAGACAATATTAGAAATGCCTATCAGCTATTTTTTTTTTTTAATCCTGGCTGCAACCCGAATCTTTTTATAATATGAGTTTACTGGCTACCTCGTGACATAATTATGTGTATAGATACATAATAAACCGAGAGATTAAATCTTTGTCATGGACCATATTTCTAAAAATATTCTGGTCACAGGCGAGCACCCCGAAAGCACTGTATAGCTACTCACTGCACCCCTTATTTCACTTATTTGTTTATTTATATATTTATTTATTTGTGTATGTATGGTTTTACTTTCATTTAAGTTGTCTTTTATTTCTTTAGTTTTAATTTCCAGTTTGCAATGACAATAAAGCTTATTAACACGTTTTTAAAGATCAATGAAGAAATTATAATGCGTCATTTCATTATTTCATCTCCATTTACAAGCAGGGTATTTACAGCTACTGTATATTTCTATTTATTTGCATCCCGTCCCTTTGTGCCCCTTGGCGGCATAGTCGCAAACTACTGTTACACCAAAAAACAAGTTCTTAATCCCCTAATCTTGCCATTACACCAATTACAGTGATAATGGTCATTTTGAAGTGTCATCCACTGTATATATAATAGGGTTTTGTTATATTACAAAATTAGGAATTATATTTATATAATATTAAAATTTAAGATAATAATATGCACTCAAACATTTAACAATGATAATAAAGGGATAGTTCATCAGCAACTAAAAATATTTAATCCTTTATTTTTTTCATCTTTTATTCACTTATTCACTTGTCACAAAATAGTTTGTTACTTTATGCTGTTGAATATGTTGAAGAGCTTCCACAGTATTTAATATCCCTATAGAAGTGGTTGCAGGTTTCAAACTGTTTAATCTCAGATTTAAATTTACAGTATGCTTAACTCATCTTCATTTTCACATCTAAAGTCTAGCCATTATAGTTGTGATGTTAGAAGTCACTTTTCATCCATTGACTTACAATGCAGTCCATACTGAATTCAGGATATAAAAAAACATTGTAATGTGGAACATAAAAATCTCCATGGTAACTCTGTGGATCTCATGGTAACTCTGATAAATGTGACAGATATCATCAACCATAGCCTTGATAGAAGCAAAACAGCAGACTCACTTTTACCCGTGCATCATGAAAAGCATGAGGGGGCGGCTAATTCACTATTCACAAATTATACGGCTATAAAGGGCTCATTTAGCAGAGGGAGCACGAGGGAGAATGGAGAGAAGACAGTGTAATCTGCATTACAAAAGAGGTCGGGTTTAACTAACCTGTAACTGAGCCATACTAGATAGTGTCAGTGCCTGTTCCACCTCATTAATCTCAATTCTGTTTCAATTCCGTTGTGGATATTTTTTACACACTTGATTTTATCACCGCTTTTCTATAGCGCTTTTCCCTATGCCCCATAAAAGCAAGAAGAAGTTTGACAGATGGCTTCATTTATTGTGGACCGTTTCTGGGGCAGGTTGAAGGTGCTTTCCTGGGAGGTGTGGAAATAACATTTTGTCCTCCAGTGTTTTGCGCATGCTTGATGACAGAAGATAATCCTTAAAGATGACATTTTATTGCTCTGGTGTGCACAGAATGTGCTTGTGAAGTTTCAGATTATGAAATAGATTGTGAAATTTGACAGTTTTTGAGTTAGATGTAAACCGAGAGCTGGATGACAAATGGGCGAGTCAGCTTGGATGGGATCTACGCTCCAAGTTGGATGTACAATCCTCCTGAAACTTTTGATTTATTTAATGCTTTGTATTTGACACAGAATCTATACTAATGTGGTTTAATAAGGTCTAAATATACACCTTACCCCAAACCTCAACCTACCCTTTTCAATGCATACACCTATTCTAATAATAAACCTACATTTTGCAGTGGACTACTGTGTTTTATTAATGTCTCCACCTAAGCCAACCCCAAACCTACCTTGTACAGTAACCTATTGTTTTTATTTTTATTTTTTATTAATGTCTACACTCATCCCAACCCTTTCTTACAGCAACCTATTGTGTTTTATTAATGGCTACACGTAAACTTTACCCTAACCCATAAGCCCAATACCGCTATATTCTTGAGAGCGCCAAATATGTCCCAGGAGCTACGTTTTATTTGCAGTTTTTTCTTCCACCATAGGCCGCTGTGTATGCTTCTTCAGATGCGATTGCCATTCACGTTTGTTGTTCTCACGTAAATTCACCAGAGGCAGCTGTTGACTGACTGACTGACTGACTGACTGATTGACTGACCCACCCTCCTCCTTTCCCAAACCCAATCAATAGGGTTTTTCAAGCACAGATTGACCAGCCCACCACCTTCCCTAAACCCACCGACAATTTTAAAAAGCAATCCAGAAAAAGAAAAGCCTAATTTTTGCCACAATTTTCAGATTTTACCACATTCTTAACCTGTTATTTACTTGTTTTTATTTTTTGACATCTGTTTTTGTCTGACTTGCTTTCTGGAACCGTTCATTACCAGACTTGAAACCTGTTTTCGTGGTCAACTTCTCTGCATACCACCCCATAGTGTTCGTTTTAAAGTCAAATAGCAGCTTTACGTACTTCTAGCTACATGATTTGCAAAATTGTGCAGAGCTGCGGTCCTCCAGGAATTGAGGAACAGGAACCTACAGTGGTTGATTAAAATACACACCTATGCCAAACCTAAACTTACTTTATACAGTAACCTCTTGTGCTTTATTATTATACACACCTAAACCTTACTCCAACCCTAGACTTACCCATTACAGTAACCTACTGCATTTTATTAATGTCTACACATAGCCCAACCCTAAACCTACCTCTTACAGTAACCTACTGTGTTTTATTAACATCTACATTTTTCACATTTATTTTAGTACAGTTGAGACATGAAAGTGTGGGGAGCAGAGAGAGTGGAACAAGATTTGGAATTGAAATCCTGAGTTGGGAACTGAACTCGGATCGCCATGAGAACCTCAATGCTATATGCAGCACATGGCACCAACCTAAAATTACTTCTTACGGTGACCAATAGTGTTTTTTTTAAGGTTTACACCTATCCCAATACGAAACTTCTTACAGTAGTCTACTATGTTTTATCAATGTATACATCAGCCTAACCCTAAAACTACTTCTTACAGTAGCTTATTGTCTTTTACTAGTGTCTAAACCTTACCCCAATCCTGGACCTACCCCTTACTGTAACCTACTGTGTTTTATTTATGTCTGCACCTACCCCAACCCTAAACCTACCATTTACAGTAACCTATTATGTGTTATTAAAGTCTACACCTATTGCAACCCTATTCTTACAGTAACCTGTGTTTTATTATTATCTACATCTAAACCTTACCCAAAACCTAACACTACCCCTTATAGAAATCTATTGTGTTTTATTAATGGCTACACCAATCCTAATCCTGCAACACCTAGTCTTTACAGTAATTTAACATGTTTTATTAAAGTCTACACCAATCCCAAACCTACAGTAACTTAAAGTAACCTATTGTGCTATATAATTTGTTAGCCTAAACCTTACCCCTTAACCCTGGACCTAATCCTTACAGTAACCTACTGTTAGTTCTTGTCACGTGACTTGCCGTGCACTGGCTGCATTTATTTAACTGGGTGCATCTAAAATGTGCGAGTGCGTCACGCCGCTGGCACACGCATGCCACGCACCTCCATTGGAAATGAAGAACTTGAGCAAACTCTAGAAAAGATGCAATATGCAAACAGGCACTAAAAGACTACTGTCATTTGTGATCTCCAGCAGTTGATTTTCTTGCACAGACATGGTGGATTCACCTGATTTGTTGACAAATGGTTTGCGGATCTATTCCTTGGCAGTTCATGGGTACTTCACAGGGCCTTTTCCCTTTAGCAAAGAGACTTTCCAAAGACGTCTGATTCTTACTCATTTTTACTGTTTGTGGTTTAAACTTGGGCACTTAACTGATCGAGATATAAGAGAGAGAAAAGTCATTTTTCATTTTTTTTTCAAAATAAAAGATTGATCAAACTCAGATAATAAATAAAACAGATATAATTAATGATTTACCGGTACCGGTTTGTACTTCAGTGGTTGAGGACCACTGTCTTAGAGTAACCTACTTTGTTTTATTAACATCTACACCTATCCCAACCCTAAACCTACCTCTGCTTTTATTTTTATTATTGTTTTAGGGTTATAGGTTATAGGTTTTCACCATTATTGCATAGGAATGTAGAGTTTGCTGTTTTGGGCACAAACTTTGCAAATCTGCAAATGATATATAGAGTAAAAAGAAAATGGCAGACAGGGTGAAAACATGCAATTAAGTGTAATTATAGGACTCACCTTCTACAAGACTCTGAGATCAAAATCTGAGCTTGCAGATAAATGTTTGCAGATATGCTTACCAACAACAAAGAACTGACTCCATTTTCACATTTTCCTGGCTGGGAGATGCACCAGAGACTCAATCATACCACTTAAACATGGAAAAAGTCCGATTTTCATGCAATGACCCCTTTAAGGGACGAATAAAAAAAAAAATCCATCCATGCATTTGGTTGCTAGAGTGAACTGGTTCCTTGGGGAAACCAAGGGTTTGTCTGCCCTGCTTGCAGATCTCAAAGCCTGCGGGTCGTGTGAGTCATCAACCAAAACAGAACAGATATCGGGGTCTTTCAAAAGAGCTGACTCTGTGGCAGCGCAGTCTTTTAATCTAAATCAAAAGATACAGAATGACTTTTTGATAGAGCTTATTGCCATAGAAAGTGTTTTTTGCATAGCAAGGAAGCACAATTTTATCTAATCTTAGCTCTGGATAAAAAGCAGAAAGCTCTGCAGCTAAACATGTTGCAACTGAAGCGTTAAAGGATGAATTTGAGTTGTGTTACTTATGGAGTAAAATATTTCACTTTATTTCTACACTCAATAAGTCATTTCCACTCACTTAAAAATCAATAGTAGGAAAAGATTCAAAGAAATGTTTTTAATTCAACAGTCATTTCTGTAGCCTTCACAGAGAGTAGAGTGGCTTCACAGAGAGTAGAGTGGCTTCAATGTCATGAGATCACTTGACCAGTTGAATTCTATTGGTCTTAATCTCAGTAATCCCATAAAAGTGAATATCAATCACTGTTATTCACAAGGTAAGTTATTCCAGCAGCTAGCACTTTGTAGCTGTCACATGGTCGTCCTCTGAAGCAAAGTGTCATTGTGTCTGGTTATTACATGGATGGAAGAGACCACATAGGGAAACTAGGTTGCTGCTGAAAGAGGTGCTACTGAGGCCAGAATGGGGATTGTGTGGGTCCTAATGCCCCAGTATAGTGACGGGGACACTATACTGTCATTGACAACCCAGCCTAATTATACTAGGTCTTCATTTCTAGGGACAGTGAACTGCTTGCAGTTTTTGTAAATCCACCAGAGGCCACTATGTACGCTTTTTGATGATTTCAAATTTCTCTCGCGTGTCTTATTATCGAATAAATCCACCAGAGGGGGCAATATACACTTTAGCCGACCAGGAGTGCGTTTCCCAAACAACGACATAACTCGTGGCTGAACAATCATAGTACGATGCATGGTTTGGGAAAAGAACGATGTAGTGACGAGTGTTTCCTAAAACACATAGTTTCTCTGTCTCAGATCCATCGCTTGAACCACGTTAGTTATAACGTAAAACGCCCATAACGATGCTCTAAACTGAGAGGAGTAACTACTTCTTTAGAGAATAAACTATAACTTTTTTGTGCAAATTATATTGTTTTACACAAACACGCTTTAAAAAAATTAAATCCAATATTAGATTTGGTAAAAACATGCACTCACTTTCCATTATAGTTGAAATATATGTAAATGGAATAAAGGGCCTATGTTTGCTTTACTAATATTATTGAGAAGTTGAACATTACCTATTCTATTCTAAAACTTATCACTTACAAAAGCTAACACATATTCTAATATCTAATGAGGCTATTTATTATAAAATGAAATGTAATATTTATTATTTATTAGAAATGAAAAAAAATCATACTTTAATAATAATATTAAAATGTTGATGATTATGATGATGATAATAATAATAATTATTATTAAGTAGGAAATTGTTTATTTATTTTTTTATTATTTGAAAAGTGTATTTTTACAGTTTACACATGTAAACCACTGCAGAAAGTTCTAACCAGCAGGCCTATGTCATATACAGTACAGATACTTAATAAATAACCTATTATAAATTAAAAGAATTAACGTATGCTTTTTGTTTACACAAGCTTTGGTGATGTAACATAAATTCCGCTTTTAAAAAATAGATCACCTTTAGCGTTCAAAATGACATCAATATTTTCAAAGTGCACTGCGAAGGGAGCACGATTGTAAACATGAAGATCGCTCGTTTGAAAGCATATTACAACTAAGAAAGATGGATTTAATGCTTTTTTATTTTACATAATTCCAACTTTGAATGTTAAAATGTTCTAAATGAATAGAGCATAGGAGGGATAAGTGGGAATAGAACACAGCCAGAAACTATATTTCAAACTATAGCTCCAGAGCTGTAGTTGCCAGTGCTCAAGTTTGTGACACAGTTTGCGAATGTTCTTTGGAATGATGGATTTGGCAAACGACAAATCAACAAACTATGTTTGTTACAACAGAACTTGCGACCTTAGTTGGCTAACGATGGTTTTGGGAAACGCAGCCCAGGCCAGCTTGCTGTTGACCGACTCACCCACCTCCATCCCTAAACCCAATAGTTACCCGATAATGTTTTCAAAAGCAATATTAAAAAAGGAGCCTCGTGATTTCACTACATTTTCAGCCTGTTGATTAGTTAATTACTAATTGCCGTCACAGTCAACTAAGCTCTAAGCATACATGGAAAGTTACTGGGCAAACTAGTGACACAGGAAAAGCTGTCCATAGGTAAGCAGTTGGCTGGTATCGCTAAAGAGAACAGAAGCCATCGGTAACATCATACTGTACTGTATCATTTAATTTAAAGACAAAATGCAGGCATACTGTACATACTTCTGGCTACATAATTTATGTTCTCCAGAAATGTAGACAGCGGTACGTATCCACAATGAGCCTGTGTTGGTCATTGAGCACTGTCCTTTAGATGAGACTTTAAACAAGGACGAGGGTCCTGGCTCTCTGTGGTCATTAAATCTCAGGATGTGCTTCATCATTATGGCCAAACTTTCCCATTGGCCTCTGTCCATTACGCCCTCTTAACATCATCATTTCATCTAATAGGCTTCATCACTCTCTGCACCAAACAGCAAAAAGTGTGTGTGCAGTCTGGTGCTTAAAAGGCTGCAAAGCAGTTCCAAGAAAGTGCAATATGGATGTAATTAATTATTTTTATTAATTAACCATGCATGCAAAAAGTTAATTTGTAAAATGGCAGTGGTAACTGAAAATCTAATGCACGCATCAGTGTAAAGAATTGTCAATGTACAAGAGAAAAATAAATTGCTAAATATATGTGTGAGTTGGGACTACAAAAAAATGATATCATCATGGATACTTGCATGCATTTCCATACACCTACAAACATAAACAACAAACTTACAATTCCACATATATTTACCCATTTATCTTTCTTCATGTACTATGATTGTCAGGTTCCTGTGTTTCCCCTGTCATGTGTTCCATGTGCTTTTGTTATGTCGTGATTCCTTCGTTCCTTAAGCTGCGGTCACATTAGAGTTTGAGCAGGCGATATTCTGTTGTGGGGCACTGCGAAAAGGGGCGGGAATAAACAAGATTATTAGGCATTAAAAAAGCGAGCGATTGCTCTTTGTTTTAAATTTCTGTCCAGAGAGGTCATGTTTTGATCCTCGGTTGGTCTCACGCAGTCAAGTGATGAGATTTCGCTGGTCAGAGTTCACCAAGCTTGAACTTTGCACCGCAGCAACTTGCGAAACTTCACACATGACCCTGCGTTTCCGGTCTGATGCATTTGCGTGCGAATGAATGGAAGTCTATGGGTGGAAAAGCCCAGTGTGACCACAGCTTTAGTTTCCCGCCGTTTATTAGTGTTCATCTGTTCCACCTGTTTCACCACTGTTTGTAATTAAGTTCATCGTGTCTTTTGTATTTATACACCCTAGTTTTGGTTAGCCATTGGCTGTTTCTCAATATGCGTTCTTAAGTGATCTTGTGTCCTTGTGTACTCGTGTATCGTCATCATCAACTGACAAAGTTCAGTTCCAAAACTCAAAAATGGCGAACGCGTGAAAGTTCCCGGATGTGTTCTTGATATCGAAGATGCAACTATGCAGACTTGAGCCCAAAATTCGCTCGAGAAGTACCAGAAGTCATTGCGGCTGAATAAAGGAGGTTGGAAGTGCAGCATTTTATATAAATTTAAGTTCAGACATATAACTAAATATGTACATATAATAAAATGAGTTTCCCTATGAAATGGTAAAAGTAAACATTACCATGAAAATCTTTATAAAGGCATAAACACATTCGGGTTTATGTATGAAATTCATATTTAAATTGGTTTTATTTGTATTATACAGCGTATATTTATATTACATTTAAAAACGTGTGAAGGTCATGTGACCATCAGGAAGAACCCAGCATCTCATTTCTCACAGGACGCATTCTCTGTTCTAGCGGTCTCCCGAGTTCGTTCTCCTGAGGGAACTTGGCAAGAACGGTCTTCACATGAACACAAATTTGTTCTCAGTGTTCTTGAAATTGAGAAACAGCCTTTGTCCCGTCTTGTATTGGCAAAATCCTCATCCTTCCTGTGTTCAAAATGGCCCGTTTTTACTGAGTGGTACAGTATGGTACGCTATGGGTCATCTTTATTAGGCTTACATTTCCACTGCTAAAGGGTACCAATGGTACCCTTTTGGTGGGCATGTTGTATGACAGAAAGTTTCGGCAGACATCATTCTTGCTTGAGGAAATGTCAAAGTAAAGCTGTATGGGTCGTTCATATAGCAAATGAGAAGCACTTCTCACACAACAGATGCTTTACACACATTATTACGTGTGTATAAATGTTCATTGCTAACCTTTCTATGAACATGATTTGATTAAAACTGCAGATTAATTATGAAAAAAATGCCTACTGTAACGTTTGCAATTCTGAATTACAATTAACATTATAAATACAACATATATGAATACATACGGACCCTTACAGTCTCTAATATGTTACCAATTACAGTAAAACTCCACACAGCATACATTTAGTCTTTTTTTGGCTTCAAAAACAGGCAACATATAGCCTACAGTCAGTGCAAACCTCTCATCTGCATCTTTAATCTTTACCAGCACATGTAACCTCTGTTAGAGAGTAATTCCGTCATTCCGAATTTAGATAATTCCAAAAGGTGATCATAATAGTTCAACACGGCAGTTTGTTCATGCTTTAGGTTGCTAAAAGATTCATTTGCTCCTCTGTATTTTCCAGCTTCTCCTTTGTTGTTTGCACTTCACTTTCGCGTTTGTGTGTTTGTGAAAGGATCGGATGTCAGAAGCGATTTAATCACATGCACACTATTATCATCAGATCAAGAAGTTTTTTATTTTAAATATAGACGCGGTGAGTTCAGGTGAGCTCTCTGGAGAAAGTGAGACCACTCCCACTTTTAGACGGCCTCATAAACAACAACGTGACATGGAAGTTATTTTTCTTCTTGGATTTGTGGCTGTTCATCAAGACGTCATAAAAGTTTTTTTGAGCTAGGCTCGACCATGGCTAGTTATTATATGTGTATTTAATTATGTCGTAATGTCTTTGCTGTGTATTTAAAAATGGAGGTTTCTTTGTTTTCATTTTCCTGCTTGTGTGCGCTAGTAATGTATCTCTGTAAACCAATAGCTTTCAGCTGTGCATCTAGCTCCACCTTTTGATACCCTTTTCTTGTGCTAGACACCTTTTGAAAAGGGGTACCCAAAAAAGGGTACAGTAAGGTTCGCATTTTGTTACCTATTGACAGTGGAAACGGTCTTATGGCCAAACCGCACCATACCACTTAGTGGAAACGGGCCATAAGGTCCTGTTTCCTAGTTAGTACGTTTTTTTGATCATTCTTGTTGCCTGTGCTTTTTTTTGGAGAGTGCACACATGACAATGATGTTGCAAGCCTGTGAGTTGTCACATGAAAAAGCGAATCCACACACACACACACACACACAATTTGTTTCTTTTAATTCTGTAAAATATTAAGATATGCATAAGTCAAAGCCTTTTCATAAGTAAACAATAATTTAAAGATATTTTTTTTTCCTATGGATCTGCAGGAACTCTGTACACTAGATTTGGACAATGTAGTGTCTTGTAAAAAAAAACAACATAACCAATTTTTGGATGCAGCATGGTGCTATGCTTTAAATCGGTGCAATGCTTTAACTACTCAATGCTCTTGCTTCCAACAACAGGAAATGAATTTAAAATGTTTGAATCAGCGAGCGAAATAGCGATTCTGTGGTTAGCACTGATGCCAACAGCAAGAAGGTTGCTGGTTTGAGTGTTGGGTCACTTGGGGTTTTTGTGTGGAGTTCGCATGTTCTCCGTTTTCGCGTGAATTTCTTCCGGGTGCTCTGGTTCCCCCCCACAGTCCAAAGATATGCAATATAGGTGAATTGAATAAACTAAATTGGCCGTATGTGTGTGAATGAGTGTATATGGATGTTTCCTAGTACTGGGTTGCAAATGGAAGGGCATCCGCTGTGTAAAACATATGCTGGATGAGTTTGCGGTTCATTTCGCTGTGGTGACCCTGATGAATAAAGGGACTGCGCCAAAGAAAAATGAACGAATGAATAAATGTTCATCAGCTAAGTGAATTGAGAACAAGTTACTGTGACGTGCACTTAGGGTTTGAGAGACCTGTATCAGTCTGTTTACAGATTTATATAAAATGTCAGTAATCAAAAGTGCCTAGTCTCAACAGGGGGTGTATTCAACAAATATTAATTTAATAGTATTAAGAAAAGCCAGCAATGTGTCAGGGAAAACAGGTCATAAACACTCTGCGCTTAAGACTTCCAGCGCCACTCTGAGCACTTAAAAAACTAGATCAATACAGAATAGAAACTTCTCATCTTCTTGCCTCGAGCCCCATTGACGAAGCCAGAGAGGAACCTAGCATAATAGCGGCATAAATCAAAAAGAAAGTAAGTAAAGCTTTCCCACAGCGAGATTAATCTCACTTTGCTCTCTGTTAAATTATGCATCTCGCAGAATTATGGCGTGTAGGTTATGAAGTTCCCATTTCGATGCAAAAGTCCACCTACGCCGTCCGCTTTTCAAACTCCCTACACGATGATGTCATGAGTCAGCGCTTTTCATTCGCCGCATAAAAAGAGAATGATTTGCACATATTGTCTGACGCTTCACCTGGCCTGTTCATAAAACTCTGAAAAGACATCACTGTCCCTAATATTGCCTGCCATCCATCACTGTCTGGAGTCCATACGCACATTAATGAGTTCTCTGAAGCAATTCCCCGCTTTAATTCAGTCTCTGGTAAACCGCTTCAACGGGGAAAACATCATTTATGCCACTAGGTCTGTTTTGTTGTGGATGGAAAACAACAACCAGGACTTGTTTTCTATGAGGCTTAAAATTAGAAACATGAAGTTAGACGATGTTAACACAGTCAGCAGCACATACTCCGCAATTGATGTTACACATATTCAGACCTCAGCAGGCTTCTTCCCTTAGCAACAAGGGAAACTTGGTTTCTATGGATATGTGCCCTTAACAGGACAGGAGAGAGAGATAGAGAGAGGGACAATGCTGTGTGGGCGATGCAAACACGATCCCAGCTGGCTCTCATTAACTAACCAACCAATCATTGCGAATCTATATGTATACTGTATATAATGACAGCAGGGATAAGGAGTGAGCAAGTGCGGCGTTCACTGAAACACACACACACAAATGATTGCTGGAGCTTTACAATGACTGACATACTAGTTTCAGCTTGAATTTTAAT
Source organism: Danio rerio (assembly GCF_052040795.2). Classification (NCBI taxonomy): domain Eukaryota; kingdom Metazoa; phylum Chordata; class Actinopteri; order Cypriniformes; family Danionidae; genus Danio; species Danio rerio. Next base: position 24,775,033 of record NC_141039.2, read on the forward strand.
GCTTGAAAAGTACTTGCTCTGACAGCCTTTATTTTTTTTCTTCTTCTTGCAGATGTGGCTCCACTTTTTCTTTGTTGACGTCTCTTTTAAGCTTTGCCTGACTTTTTTTTTCTTTTCTGTTGGCATGTGAAAGGTGCCACCAGTCTCGTGGGACTCATTACCTGACGAATACGGGTAAAGAAATGATTCTGGGAAACCATGAAAAGGTGGTTGTTCAGCGCCCCAAATATCTCCGCCTTTCAAGTTTGAAAATAGCATTGGCTCAAGTGAAAGGAAAAGCTCGATTTTTATTGACTCGTGACCCACTGTTGCAGCACCAATTGAGAATCATTATTGCTAGGCACCTTACATTTGGGCTCGCAGTAATTCCAATTAAAATGAATTCTCTAGACATATTTTTGGCATAATTGGTAATGTGAAATTATTTTATTCATACTTTCTATAACACAAACTTTTTTTTTTTTTTTTACACAAGCACATATTTTATTAACTAGTTCTAAATAATAAGTAAAAAGTCATAATAAATGTGAATAAACTGACAGTTTTTTAGCTCCTGGAAGATAAATCAAGATACTGAATACAGTGTACATTTTAATCTCAGGCCTCTGTAACATTCACTCTCCTAAAGGCTAATTTATACTTCTGCATCAATTGCTCGCATATGCTACGGCAAGGCTTCGAACGGTCGTATAGCCCTCGCCATGGCTGACTGTAAATGTGAAAAAAAAAAAAAAATGTAAATACAAGTGCCAACGATGCATGGCGTAAGCTCTGTGATTGGTCAGCTTGGTAGCAGTGAAGAATGTGGTTGGTGCTGAGAGCCGCGAGCCTGATGGAGCGAGTGTTTACAAGTGATGAGTCCTATGTAGGAGCTCCAGATGGAAAGTTTGTTTTGTGTTTATCTTAGAATTATTGTTGCTCATCCACCGATACCCACCTCTGAATGAGCGAGTTGAGCTCTTTGTGCATTAAGGTAACATTTAGAAAAAACAAAACACTTGCGAAAAAAACTCAACACAGCTGCCAGCTAGTGTTTCTGAGGTGTTTGCGGAAAATACAATAACACAATAATTTTGTGAAAACACACAACAAACCACTATTATTTTTTAACAGCTAGAGCTTAAAGGGTCATGAAACACCAAATCACATTTTTTTTTAGATGTTGACAGTATGTATTTATGTGTCCCATGCTGCTAAAAACACTATTAGGACACATATATTTCACCAGAAAGTGAAAAGTGGTTGTTTTTGCCCAATTTTAAAGCAAATTCGTTCTTCCGGTTTTAAAAGAAATTTTGAAGCTACGTCACGGCAATTAGATCCTTGCTTGCATTCCAGTGAGGAGAGTGGATGTCTGTACCAGCCAGTACAACATAACTTCTATGAGTTTTCACCATAATTTTAGACTTTCTATTTCCAGACCACCAATCAGTGCGCTCTATTGTGTGTGAGGTGCAACTTCATTAATATTCATGATAGCTTTGAAGTTTTTACCTGCTCCAGTGTTCAGACGGCAGAGAGATGCCACGTTGTGTTGCCAAGCATAATTAAAACAAGTGGAAGAAGAATGGTTTGGAGACATGGGTCATCAGTGTTGTGTTTATAAATGTGCTGCAAGGTTTGTTTTCAATTCCCCGCTACGAGAGCGCAGCTGGACTAACGTATAGTATACAGTGGTCTGCTAACACACAACAGAAATATGTTTTTAAGGGGCATTTTTTTTACCCGAGAGCTTGGAGCATCTGGAAATGGTGAAATCCGGATTTGCAATCATCTTCTTTTAAAAAAGATGCAGTTCCAGTTGGTACTGATTGTTGTGTCTCTACAGATTTGGTAAGCGTGTGATCAATGTCCTTTTTTAATTTTTATTCAGAGGCAAAGTTAGTTAGTATCTTTAGCAGTATTCTTTCAGTTTTTTAAAGACATATCTTGGTCTGTATTTAGTTACTACGTTAATATCACTACAATATTATGGACCGAAAGATCCACTGTAAATGCTGCTCTCTGAATGTAAACATGTAAACACCTTAATCAAAAAATTACTGTCATGTAGAATTTTCACCGCATTTTGTGACTTTCTGACACTACTTACCGAGTTACCACATGTAAGTTACCTAGAAATACAAAGTTTTTTTCCCTCCCATTCACCATGCGTTATCAAACATTCCATTTAAACTACACTTTTCTAGCAGTTCCTTGCATCCAATATCACATTTGTCGGTGGAAGCATTGAATGAAATGTTCCTGAATGAAAGTTAAAGTGCCAAACTGCAGTTAAAGTTGAAAAACTAAGAATCTGGCAAATAACTCGATTACTGATATCCATGTAAATGCAGTCTTACTCCCCAAGCAACATTGCTTGACAACATTCCACTATAAGTTGCTGTGTGTATAATTATCGCAACACCGTCTACTAGCTCCAGCATAGGCCTATTCTGAAAACGTAGCCCTATATACATTTCTGGAGATCACAAGTTATGTAGCCAGAGCTATGTATGGCTACATTTCACTTTTAAAATGAACGCTATGGGGTGGTACAACGCCGTTCCTTTTCTCACTTACCAGCTGACTGTTTACATGCATGTGGACAGCATGTTATCAGTTTGTCTGGTAGCTCGACACGTACATCGATGGACTTGAGATGCAGAGCGGAGTTGACCATGACGACAGGATTCCATTCTAAGTTCCAGAAAGCAGGTAAGACAGAAACAGGTGCCAAAAAATAAAATGAACAAATAAGTAACTGCGGTTGGGTTTAGGGAAGGGGTGAGCGGGTCAATCGGTGCTTTTGAAAACATTATTTGATGGGTTTAGAGAAGGGGGAGGGTGGGGGGAGTCAATCAACAGGAGCCACTGGTGGATTTACATGAGAACATCAGGTGTGAATGGCACTACTGAGAGAAATAAGACATCTGAAAAAGTTTACACAGTGGCCTCTGGCGGATTCGTGAAAACAAATACTCCAAAAAAAAAAAAAAAACGTAGCTCCTGGGACGTATTTGGCACTCTCCAGAAATATATATAGTGGTACGAAATTAGAATGAGCCTGGGTTGACTAGCTCAGTGCTTTCCTGTTAAGATGTTTTAGCATATCTTCTTGCACTGTAAAATTGCACTGTAAACTGTCATCATGTAAATTGAATCAAATTATGATTATCAAACCAGTAAAGAATTTTGTTATATTTTGGATACTTTCGTGATAGTAAAACAGAACGTGTGCAAATCTCTCCCTCACAGTAGGTCACAGTATGTCATCAGCAAATTACAATAAAGGATCCAGGAATTATCTAGAGAACTCTGCTTGTCCCCAAGGTGCCTTTACTTCTGCCACCTATTTTGAGAAACTGCTGCTGACGTTATGTGGTGCCATAAATTCAAATCTTATTGATTTGAAGAAGTGGTTGCTACATTTTATGTGGCTCCCTGACTGTCGGATAGCCTTGTGACTGAGGCTGCTGACTTCATTCTTTGGTCACTGTGAAGCTGCAACGTGCTACTGAATCAAAGCAATGAATGTCGGTGCCTTTTTTACCGCAGACACTTCACTTCATGGTCACTGACTTTTTGTATAGCATTTTATTTTTACTGTTGCTATGCAACAAACTCTAGGTAACAAGAATTATTTTGTCGAACAGGCCATTAAACTGCCCGAATGGTAAGGAATTTCCAAATGACCTGCCTTGCCGAGTAATTACACCAAATAGAAAAATAAAACAGCAGAATGATGAGCTGACGGACAGGTCATATACATATGTATATATATATATATATATATATATATATATATATATATATATATATATATATATATATATATATATATATATATATATATATATATATATATACATATATATAAATATATATATATATATATATATATATATATATATATATATATATATATATATATATATATATATATATATATATATATATGTCTCACAGCCAGCCTGGACTAGACTTCATTTTAATGACATCTTTTCTCTCAGACTGGCTTGAGCTGGTTCTTTATACAAGGACTAGAGCCAGATGATATGTTAGCATGTCACTGCACCACAGGCAATTTATGATATGGTATAGCTGTGTGTATGTGTACACAATGACCATATCTCTGTCCCTTGAGACCGTGTCCACACCCACTCTCTGACCCACAGTGACCCTTTAATCAATTTAGCCCCATTTCCTGATGCCAGCGGCCCTAAGTGATTGAGTTATTATACTGAGTGCTGGTTAGAGAAAATGAGAGGGGGAAAAGAAACAAAAAGAGAGTCCACCAGAGAGGGAGAAACGGCATATAAATCAGTTGTTATTTCAATGCAATGGTCATGCATTGCTGGCATTTTACTAATTGCTGTGTGCAATCTAAAACAAAAACTCATATGCTGTAAGAATGATTCCCTCTTCCATCAGGGTACTATTCTGGATTTAATTCTGAGGCATACCATTAAGCTTTATTAAAACCATAAGCATTATTAGTAACCTGCAGACATAATAGCTGCAATTTTCTACAAGCGATTGTTTAAATGGCTAACAATACCCTTAAGTATGGGTTCACACACAAACACACACTCGAGGGGGTTGTTAAAGCACTCGTGTGTGCGCTGTCATGTAGAAATGGGATGAGAAAGAACAGTGGTGTCAGAAATCTTTCCTGCAGTGCTGGTGTATAGCGAGGGATAATCTGATCCGTCCCTCAGTAAGCGTTTCTTATAGAGAGCGCACTTCTCAGCAGAAGCACCAACAAAGGCTATTGCTTGTTCAGAGTCTCATGGGTACATTTTTTATGCTTTGACCTGCAACCTGAAGCTTACGTGTCAAGATTTCAATGTCTTAAGTGTTCCTAAATGCTGTCATTATTTGCTCACAATTATGTTGCTCAAAATTTGTCTGACTTTATTTTTATACACTGCAAAAAATGCTTTTCTTACTTAGATTTTTTGTCTTGTTTCTAGTCCAAATATCTAAAAGTTCCTAAATCAAGAAGAATTTTCTAAACAAGCAAAACATATTGCCTTGTTTTGAGAAACATTATGCCAATATTAAGTCAGTTTTTCCTTAAAACAAGCAAAATAATCTGCCAATGGGGTAAGCAAAATAATCTTACGTCAAAAGAAAAAACAAGATTATTTTGCTTACCCCTTTGGCAGATTATTTTGCTTGTTTTAAGGAAAAACTGACTTAATATTGGCATATTATTTCTCAAAACAAGGCATTATGTTTTGCTTGTCTAAAAAATGCTTCTTGATATAAGAAATTTTAGATATTTAGACTAGAAAAAACACAAAAAATCTAAGTAAGAAAAGCATTTTTTGCAGTGTATATACAGCTAGATCCATAAATATTTGGACATGGACACAATTCTAACATTTTTGGTTTTATACACCACCACAATAGATTTGACATGAAACAAGATGTGCTTTATTTGCATACTGTAAGCTTTAATTTGAGTTATTTGGGTATTTACATTCAAATCAAGTAAATGCTTTAGGGATTACAACATTTTGCATATGTGCCTCCCACTTGTTAAGGGTCCTAAAGTAATTGGACAATTGGTTTCTCAGCTGTTCCATGACCAGGTGTGTCTTTTTCCCTCGTTATCCCAATTACAACGAGCAGATAAAAGGTGCAGAGTTCATTTCAAGTGTGCTATTTGCAAGTGGAATCTGTTACTGTCAACTCTCAAGATGAGATATAAAGAGCTGTCACTATCAGTCAAGCAAATCATCATAAGGCTGAAAAAAATAAAACAAACCCATCAGAGAGATGGCAAAACAATAGGTGTCCTCAAAACAATTGTTTGGAACATTCATAAAAAGAAAGAATGCACCAGTGAGCTCAGCAACACCCAAAGACCCGGAAGACCACGGAAAACAACTGTGGTGGATGACCAAAGAATTATTTCCCTGGGGAAGAAAACACCCTTCACAACAGTTGGCCAGATTAGGAACACTCTCCAGGATGTATGTTTATGTGTGTCAGAGTCAACAATGAAGAAAAACTAACACCACAGTGAATACAGTAGGTTCACCACAAGATGTAAACCATTGTTGAATTTTAAAAACAGGAAGGGCAGAATACACTGTTAGACATTTCTGTAAATTACACAGTTATTTACTGTATTTCACCCAGTGTAATACTGCAAATTCCTTTTACGGTAAATAACTGTATTTACCGTTGCATTATGGGAATTTAGTGTGACGTCGAACAACATATACAGCGATGTACTGTATTTGTAAAAATTCGTGTATTATACTGTATTTTCCACAACTGCTTCAACGCCACCTTGCGGCGATTCGACTACTCTGCACCACATTTTGCCTGAGGACCCTGGAGCAATTCTGGAGGACAATTTATTAGTGTGCCTGAAGAACATACTGGATTTAACAAACTTTACTCTGGTAAGCTGAGGCAGTGTTTCATTTTACAGAATGTTTTGTGGACGAGAATAGAACAAAGTAAAGTATAAAGTTGGCTATTATTATTTTCTCTGGCTTGGCGTTATTTCGCCCATTTGAGAAATATATCATCTATTAAGATGTTACCTTTATTTAATTTATTACATTAACACGACTATTACTTTAAATAAGACTGTTTATGACTATTAGCCATTGTTCTCGTCATATCTTTTTATTTATTTACATAGGAACCGGTGTTGCAGCGGGTTTTGGTTTAGGAGGGAACCAGAGGTATGCAGACAGTTTTGGAGGACACCAAAGACAACGGCACGAGACAACGGTCCGGCAGAGAGTGTTTTCCCCCAGAAGAATATGAATGAAAGACCAACAAATAATCCAGGTAAAAGCGCGTCTGTCTGTGCTGACAACACTCGACATTGATTTGAGCACCTCTATAAGCATTTGTTTGCTCGGCAACATTGGCTGAAGCGATCTTAAAATGGTAATGTTAACTGTTAGCTAAACTGAGCTAAGTTTATAACGTTACTGAATTGGACTCAAACTCATTTTAACGTGCAACGTTTAACTTATATTGATTTATACTATATATATTAGATGTTGTGAACTTATTTTTCTCTGGTTTAGAGTAACTTATAACGTTAGCTTGAGAAAATAACATCGCGACGTAACCTATAAGAACGTTAACGTAAATCTATACAATATGCATAGAGGTAAAGTTGGTTTTATATTCGCACATTCGTTCATTTAGAAGACTCTATACTGTTTACCATGTTACTTTGAATATTCGATCAGAATTAGCATGCCAGTATGACTTGAAATCAACATTAACACTGTTTATTTGACCGTGAGCATGTTGTACTTTGATAGTCATTAGCTGCTAAAATGATTTCGCTATTTAGAGTTTGCAAATAATACTTTTATGAAATTATATTATTAAGGGGGAAGTCTGAATCTGCTAATATAAAACCAATTTTACCTCTATGCATTATGCTAATAACCACCTTTTTGCTATTTATTGTTTGCTAATTATTTTTTTATCACAACTCTTGACATTTGGTTTAACATAATTGTTACCATTATATTTTTTTCTGTTTAGATATGGCACTGGCACAGCAGCAGGTTTTGTCTGAAGAAACAAACAGCATTTCGGAGGAACATCTTGATCAGCACAGCCTTATGCTTAAAAAATAAGCAAGACCAGTAAGCAACCAAGGTAAACAAATAAACAAAAGTTGTGTGGAGGTTGTGGATTGTAGCATGGTATTCTTATCTGTATTTTTGGCTTTTTTATGGTCTCAATATAGAATACTGGGAGCCTGCCTGTGCAAACTGGACCTCATACAACAGTAAGTACTGTACATCTATTTGTTTCTCAATATATTAACGTTACTTTTAATACAAAATGTGTCACATGTTTAGTTGCTAGCTAAATAAAAAAATCGTTTTCCCTTTTTTATTAAACCATTTAGTAGGGTTTTTTTTTCATCTTTTTTTATAATATTTTTGAGCAGATTGAGGTCTGTAATGGGTCAGACATTTCAAAATACAATAATTAGTATTGGGATACATGCATTTGTCTATGTATTAAATGTCTTTTTCCCCATTTCATGTTGCCTAAATATTTTGTAATAAATAAAAATAATACAATTTTTTGTATAAATAATTCCAGAGGATGAAACAAAATGCACAGCAACAACCAGAGTGAGCCAGAAGATAGCAGGAGAAGTAGTGAAGAGAATGACAACCATGAACAACAGTGTGTTATCCTTCTTTTACCAGCTAACAGAACTTGGATTAGGTGAGACACTCTCAATAGTTGTATCAGTATTCAGTCAGTTTTAGTTTATTAGGAATACATAAAACAAATAGTCTAATCTGTCCTGCAGTGAATCAACCCATCACAAATGCTACAATGTTTTTGTAAAACCTTGTTAGGGAAAAAAATAAACAGGACATTCTGGTTAGTTATCTTTTAAACATGGTAGTGAGCAGGTTATGAGCAGGAGCCAGTTGCTCAGTACCAGCTGAAAACTACCCCAACCTAGCTGCCATGCTTCAAAATAATTAACCAGTATATGATTTATTTTTTTTTAAACGAGCTTCTTCTATGCTTATGTTAGTCTGTTTGTCCTTATCCAGAGTTCTTCATAATCCTGGACTGGGCCAAATCCTGACCAGATGCTGTGGTGGTCATGGAGGAGTGAATCCTAAAAGACACACGTGATCAATGAGTTTCCGCATTGATCCAATGGGCCAGCCTGACCACCCGCTGGTGAACTTTCAAGCCTCCGGTGCCTAGACTGCGGCCTTGCACAAGTTTGGCTAGAGGAGAACTGGTCGTGCCCAACTGAGCCTGGTATCTCTCAAGGGATTTTATTCTACACTTTCGTCAGTTGGTAAAGTTTGTTCCATGCCACTGTCGCCACTGGATCACTTGGCTACGATTGGTGGATCGGTGGATTTGCTCTTCAGTGTTTGGACTTTCAGCAGTGACATTTACTGCTTCAATTCTGAAAACTGGACTGAAGCAGCTTCAATTTATAAGAACTTCTATGTTAAGCTGCTTTGACATCATTGATCTACATTGTAAAAGTGCAATAGAAATAAAGATGAATTGCATTTGAACATGTGAATTCAGACCTTGTTGAGCATTTGACACCAGAACTAGTAATATTTTAAAGTTGGGTTGTTTCTGAGTCGGCTAATAGTTACAAATATTTATTTTTCCAACAATATGCAATTCAGAAGTTTAAATTTTTATTGTACATGTATGTTCTAGTGCTTTGTGTGATTTATTTATTTTTAATGTGTTGATTTTATTGCTTAATGTAATTTTCACACATTTTCCTTAAATGCTTTAAGCATTATTAATGTTTTAAAGAATGGAATATTTTGTAATTGTGTCTGGTTTAATGTCAGTAGTACTTAGTACAATTGGTTTTTTCTTCTCAACAATATGCAGGTCAGACACTTGAATTAGTTTTGTACATGTATGTTAATGTGCTTTGTCATTTTCAATGTTTTTTTTCTTAAAATAAAATATTTTGAATGATTAAAATGTAATGTTTTTACACATTTTTAAGCTTGTTTTAAGCATCTCCAATGTTTTAAATAAAGAGTGTTTATTTTGTTAATATTTTGTAATTGTGTCTTTTTTAGGTCTATAGTATTAAAATAATATTAATAAAATTATATTATAAAATATTTAGGACAAAATTAAAAGGTTTACAGTAGCTAACTGTTAACTTAGGTTTTTACAGTAGTTAACCATTTTCAGACACTACGGTAACATGCTGTAAACGGATTTACAGTTGTATACTGTAAATCTAAAATACAGTAACTTACTGGCAACAGTGTTGCCAGTAAGTTACTGTAAAAACCCTTTGAAATGTCTAACAGTGTAGAGTTCTAAAAAAGCCTTCACCAAGCTTCCAAGAAGCTTGTACCAGAGTGATGGAAAGATAAGAGTATAGAGAAGGAAAGGAAAGTCTCATGATCCATAGCAGTGAAGCATAGTGGTAGCAGTGACATGGCTTAAGCATGTATAGCTGTCAATGAAACTGGTTCTCTTGTATTTATTGATGATGTAATTGCTGACAAAAGCAGCAGGATGAATTTTGAAGTGTTTCAGGCAATAGTTTCGGATCATATTAAGCCAAATACATCAGAACTCATTGGACAGCGCTTCACAGTGCAGATGGAGAATGACCCAAAGCTTACTTTTTGAAGGGAAAGAAGCATACAATGGCCAAGTCAATCACCTGACCTGAATCTGATTGAGCATGCATTTCACTTGGTAAAGACAAAACTGAAGGGAAAATGCCTCAACAAGCAGGAACTGAAGACAATTGCTGTAGAGGCCTGGAAGCACTGCCAGGAATGAAACTCAGCATCTGGTGATGTCTATGCGTTCCAGACTTCAGACTGTAATTGACTGCAAATGATTCGCAACCGAGTGTTAAAAAGCTAAAGTTTGATTTGTGATTATTATCCTGTCCAATTACTTTTGGAACCTTAACAAGTGGGAGGCACATTTGCAAACTGTTGTAATTCCTATAGTGTTCACCTGATTTGGATGTAAATCCCCTTAAATGAAAGCTGACAGTCTGAAGATAAAGCATATCTTGTTCGTTTCATTTAAAATTGATTGTGTTGGTGTATAGAGCCAAAAATGTTAGATATGTGTCAATGTCCAAATATTTATGAACCTAACTCTATATTTTACACCCATATGCATTTTAGATGCCATTCATTCATTCATTCATTCATTCATTCATTCATATTTTATTTATTTATTTATTTTTTTCCTGTTGAACACAAAGGAAGCTATTTGACGAATGTTGGTAACCATTAGACACTAACATCATACAGCAGAAATTAAATTACAGCATTCTTCAAAATAACGTCTCGTTTGGCTGAACTATTCCTTTAATAACTCAGCTGTAACCTTACACATCTGTTATGTCAGCTGATTTAACATTAGCCTGTTTCAGGTTACTTCTGTTTTATTTTTTTGTTTCTGACAGCTTGTGTTTGAACGTACACAATGGTTTTACGTGCCTTTTGCTGCCTTCTGCAGTGGTTCTTTCAGGTCATTACGTGTTATGATGTGTGACTCTAATGGGGTTAGTTGCTACTGGGAAGGAGAAACGTAGAGCAGTCGTTTCCCATGAGACCCCTCCAGTACACGGCCACACTGATGAGAGGTGGAGGGAGAAAAAGAGAGAGAGAGACATCTGCTCACACTTTTCCCACATCCCACGTGCATTAAAGCACAGATATTCTCTAAATAAACTAAGCTCAGAAAAAAAGAAATTTGGTTCAAACCTCCCTGGTGTGCATTGACGTTACCTCTGCAGTTGCAAAGCTGTTTATCGTGTGTATTTTTATGTAAATGCGAATGCAAATGTATAGATTTGACTGCTTCAAAGGCACTGAAATAAATCTCCATCTCTCCTGATTGAAGAGGGGCTTTTATACAATGACTGACGATTAAGTCAGCTGTCAGATAGTCTGCCAAGCAAAGCTCAACCAAAAAAAAAGCCTTTTTCTTTTCCAATATGACTCAATGACAAAAAAAGTGAATTTGTTAAGTTTGCTGCAAGCTACTATGACAGGGAGTAAGTTTCATTAAGAAACACATATAACCACACTTGTAAAGCATGCTGTGTATTCACAACAAAATATGCACTGGAAAAATTCACAAACTCACATAAAGAAATTGTGGTAACTTTAATGAAGTGTTCATAAGACTCTCATAAAACCTCACACGTTATTTTGATGGTCTGTTTGTTGAATTTAAGTTACATTGCATCTGCATGCCAAAAATCTCATTAAATTATAAGTAGACTGTTAGGTTGGGGTTAGGGTTAGTGTAAGTTGACATGTACTTGCAAAGCTTCTTATAGTCAGTTACATGTCTGTTGAAGTATCAAACCTTTTGGAAGCATTAAAAACTGTCCAAGAAGATGTCCAATATCTTTTCACGCAATGAAATATGTTTGTAGACTAGATGTCGATGATGAGAAAATGAAACATGTCGACTTAATTTGTTGCTTGGCTACTGAAATCACCAGACAGCCTTAAACAATCACTAAATAGAACGAATGAAGAATGGAAGGAAGGGCCAAATAAACGAAGGACTGAACAAGGAATAGAAAGAAGGATCAAATGAAAAAAGGAAGGACCAAATGAATAAAGGAAAGATTCAAGGAAGGACTGAACACACTTAGGAAGGAAGGAAGGAAGGAAGGAATAAATGAACAAAGAAGCTAATGAAGGAACAAAAGAATGTGAACGAGTGAAGGGAAGAACGAAAAAGGAACAAATGAATGAAAGAACGAACAAACGAATGAATGAAGGACAGAATAAACAAACAATGCAAGGAAGAAAGAGAGGAAGGAACAAATATAGGAAGATACACTACAGAATGTTACATTTACACATCCCTGCACTAACTGCATGTAAACACATCAACTTTTCACAGTGTAATACTCACTACTCTTGTGTACTTTTAAAAGGGCTAACAGATACGTTTACTCTACTTGCACTACGTTTTGGGCAAGTAATGGTATTTTTACTTGAGTATGATTTTTCAGTACTCTTTCCACCACTGTGTGTCATAAATCTGTCATAAACATGAGTGTCATGAGATCTTTACAATTATTCCCTGAAATTTATAACACTGTCATAATATTTTAAGTGACCTCCATGTCATTAATAATATTATTGATACTGTTATACAATTATTTGATAGTACTGACACTTTTAATGAGACTTTTTAATTAAAATAATATTTTAGGTTTTAAAAGTCATAAGAAAAATTATGGGTCTGTGACAATTTTGTTTATAACAGATTTATAACAAATTGCCTTGGTATTAAAGTCAGGTCATCATAACAAAGATGAGCTGTTGTAGATTTGTTTATCAAGTTATCCTAATACAACTCTGCATTCACATTGACATAACTGATAGGGCTGTGCGATTTTTATGGAAAATATCTAATTGCCTTTTTGTTAACATATGTTGTGATTTCGATTTGATTTGCAATTTAATTTTGTAGTGAAGCATCAACTCAATTATCTGTATCGTAGCATCTTATTGCTAAAATGCAATGAGTGTTAGTTAAAAAAGGAGCGGAAAAGATATTAAATAACTTCTATTTAAATTTGTTAATACATATCCAGAAATTATGACACTAGTTATCTTCTGGTGCCTTAATGATGTTTTTTTCAAAGTTTGCTGTTGCTAGCTACTAAATTGAGTGTCATTAGCAATACTTTTAGTTTACTTTTTAGCAAGATGCTCCCCAAATAGCTGCCTGTGGTATTTTTTATGTGTTGGTTGTTGTATTTCCTGGTGCTGTAGCAACAATTCTGAGACAGCTCTTACAAATGACCTGTTTTTATTCTGTGTCTGTGACTTTAAAAAGAAAATGTTCCCATAATTCAGACATGCTGTTATTCTTTGACATGAATTAGTCTATTAATGTTTCTAAAGCATCAGACACCAACATCCCACTTGTCTGTACTTTCCATATTTGTTTGTTTTGTTGTGGGCTTTTCGCATAGTTCGGTTATGCATGTCTGATTGGGCAGAACAAAAGTGTACTCACTGAATTGGATAGTGAGACTGTCACACACAGACGCCAGTCACACATTTGATCTGAGTGGGGGAAATTATATAATACATATATATTTCATATTGCTGCCTCTTAGATTAGCTAATTGCATAATTTCAAATTGCGATTCGAATAATAACTGAACAAATACACTTAATGTTTTCATAAGCATGCAAAAAATACCATTTATATTCATGTAATTTGTCATGTCATAATTATAAATGTCATGACAGTCTTATGAAAACCCCTTCAGGTAAAGTATTACTGATATGGTTTACACAAACCAGACTCAATTCCATGTCAGAATGATAGGCTTTCATGCATTTTCATCCTTAAAACTGACAATTGTTGATATGACTCAAGGTAATAAATCCATGAAATATTCCAGATTCATCTTTTAGAAGTCATGATATCACACTTGTTACACAGTGAAGATCACGGTTAAGCAAAGCCATTTTTATAATGTTATAAGAACTGACAAAAGCTGGCTTCAACTCAAGACTTCAACAGGACCTTCATCATCATCAAGAGACAAAAGTGAAGGAGCATTGCTTGGGCTGGTGCCACTTCTGAAATTTATAGAGCCGTAAAGTCTGGCTTGGTGCTTGGAGTAAGCAAATGCTTGTCTCCTGATCATCTCTCCTTTATACATGGAGATCATCAGAAGGGTTGACAGTACCACACCTCCGAGAGTGAGGAGGCACAATCCTGCAATCACACACCTGTCCAGGTGAGCCCCCACTCGGGCATTCTCTCTCTCCAAACGCTCCATCTCCCGAGCAGAAACGGTGTCAGGATTGACTTTAACATCCCGTGGGACTGTGTAGGAAATGACAACCAAGGAAATCCCGGTAACTAAAAAGGTTACTGCTCCTATAAACCCATAATCCACGGACTTTTCCGTTGAATCCACCATGAAATCGTCAACCGACAGCAGAGAGCATTCTGGGGCAACCTCTTGGAGATCTTTGGATGAATTCCAACTGAAGTTGTCATAGTTGGTCTCCTCAGCTAACAACTGGCAGTCTTTATGGTCAGTAATGTCAGCCACACCAGGAAAAGCGGTTTCAAACTGCTCGTCGTAACATACCCCGACTTCTTCATCAAATCCCCATTCATTGAGTTTGCAGAGTCGTCCAATTGGCAAAGTCGCTGTCCATGGTTCTGAAAGCCTGTTCGCCTCATTAACATTCTCCTCCAGATACGCCTGGCAGCACTCTTCATTGGAAACAGTCCTTTCATCTGCACACACTGAGTGATGACTTTGCTGGTGCTTTAGAGACCAGTCAAGGTGATCTGTCTGGACACCGTCTTGACCACAGAAGAGGACTTTCAGATCAGCCATTTTCACTTTTGTTCAGATCTCATTGCATGCTGGCAATAGCATCCCTGCTGCGTAAAGACAAAAACAAGAAGGTATTTATAACAGACAGTTAACCAATTTCACTGTAAAAAAAAAAAAAAAAAAAAAAAAAAAAAAAATATATATATATATATATATATATATATATATATATATATATATATATATATATATATATATATATATATAATTTTTTTTTCAGCTATAATCCTTAATGCTATAATTACAAATTAACAGTACATTTTAATTTTAACTCAAATTAATAATATTAGTACACAGTATAAAATCCATAAAATATTTTGAAGAGTAAACACACACACACTCACACAAACACACACACACACACACACAGAGAGAGAGAGAGAGAGAGAGAGAGAGAGCAATAAAAAACATCAATGATGTGCTTGCAAACACTTCTTTTACATTTTAAGAATCAATGTAAATATTCTGATTATTATTTATTTTATTACAGTTTTGTCCTACAATGATGATTGTTAAATGTACAGTTTATTTTGATCTATTATTATTTTTTTAGAATAACATGATATATTGAATAATAACATGAAATATATGATAATTATTAATACTTTTACTAATTTCTTTTTTTACTACCACTACTAATATTTACTGTTTCCATGTTTTTAAAGAGAGAAGACTTGCATACAAGGGTTGAAAGACGTTTCCTTGTACTAGGACCAAGATAAGACAATGTATTCACTATTTAACGGAATTTCCAAAATATATTAATTTCTTAATCAATACTTATCCAGAAAATTAAAAATTCAATCTATACCTAGCATACTGTTACTGTTGTAAAATAGCATGATCAAATGTTATTCATTTGCAAGTTAAACTACTTTTAAACTAATGCAAGCAAATAATTGATGGAAAGTGTTACAGAGAAAAGACGTTTGGAAAATAAAACATATCCGCGATATTTTCTCACAATTACTGTAAAGTTATCTTCATTATTCACAATTTAAACAATAGCCTGTTCGGTTTTAAGAATGTTGAATACTTACGTTTGATGTTTCAAACTGGCCTTCGGGTTCATAAATCCTTTTCACAACCGAAATGTTTGTTGAGGTGTTAAAAGCGCGTTTTATTTAGTCAACAATACCAATAATTCCATATGAAGAGGTTTAAACCAGCGCGTGAAGCTCTACTGTGAACGGAATAGTGAAGCGCTTTCTGATAAAAAGTAGTCAAATTGACAAGCAGGTTGAAAATGATGCTGTCTGTCTCAAATTTCATCTGTTACGCCGTCTTTGGTGTCAACGTAAACTCATAGAAAAAAAATGCATCGCCTGCCTTCCCCACGCAGCGTCTCTGACATTCCTGCAGGGCTCGCGCTCCGTTAATTAAGGGAAGCGCGCGTCCTGTTCCACCCGCGCGCCGCGCTCAGGTCGCGCGAGTCCCTAACAGAAGCCGCACAGTTGAGGAGAGAGGGGAGAGAGAGAGAGAGAGAGAGAGAGAGAGAGAGAGAGAGAGAGAGAGAGAGAGAGAGAGAGAGAGAGACTAGCTTTACTAGCGTCGAGGGAGGAATGAAGTCTGAGCAAACACTTTCATGCTGTTCTCCTCTTGAGGTTCATTTGTATGACGCACCCTATACAGATTGCATGCCCAAGCTGTGTCCCAAATTAATTATCCTAGAAAACGAACATCATTTAAACATCCTTGAAAATATATTTTTAGAAAAGATCTGATGACGCTTGAAATTAATCTTTTAGAGCTTTTTTCCAAGACCACAATACACTTTAATAACATGAAGCATTAAAATTTAAACACAGGTGTAGATCTGATTTCTCCATCAGACAAACATGTAAGAATATTGATGAAATATTTGTGTATAAAGGAGATTATCATTCATTCAATTATTTTCCTTAGGCTTAGTCGCTTTATTCATCAAGTGTGGCCACAGCAGGATGAAACGAAAACTTATCCGCCCTTTATTTTACACAGCGAATGCTTCAAGCTGCAACCCAGTACTGGGAAACATCCATACACACTCATTCACACACACACTTATACACTACCGACAATTCAGTTTATTCAATCCACCGATACCACGTCTTTGGACTGTGGGAGAAACCAGTGTTATAAAGTAGATTAGAAATTGAAAATATTTGAAGATTACAACAGTAAAGATGAAAGTTGTTGAAATATTTTATCTAAAAGTTTTGAGTCCATATACAGTTGAAACCTGAAGTTTACATACACTAAAAAAGGAACATAATAATTAAAAAAAAAATGTTTGATGGCAAATCATACTAAATGTTTACTATTTTAGGTCCGTTAGGATTACCTAAATGATTTACATTTGGTAAATGCCAGAATAATGTTTTTTTTTTTTTTTGAGATTTTTTAATTAATTTCTAGAAAGTCAAAGGTTTACATACATTTCTTTGGTATTTGTTTAGCTTTGCTTTTAAACTGTATAACTTTGGTCAAATGTTCCAAGTGGTGCTCGCTGCAGAGCCATTTGAGGAGAGCTGAGCTCCAGCGAGGGGGAGCATGAGCTGTCACTCCTCCTCCTGTAAGCTGTTTTTATGCGTACACCAACTCCACC
This sequence comes from Danio rerio, assembly GCF_052040795.2. Lineage (NCBI taxonomy): Eukaryota > Metazoa > Chordata > Actinopteri > Cypriniformes > Danionidae > Danio > Danio rerio. The sequence continues at coordinate 24,792,504 of NC_141039.2, forward strand.
CCTAACCCTACCCCCAGTAACATCACTCGTAGAAGAAGTGCAAAAAAGGTGGAGCTCAAGCTGAAGCTCCCCCTCGCTGGAGCTCGGCTCTCCTCAAATGGCTCTGCCGCGAGCACCCTCTCAAATGTTTTGGATATCCTTCCGCAAGCTTCTCACAATGGTTTGAAGGAATTTTGGCCCATTCCTCCTGACAGAATTGGTGTAACTGTGGCAGATTTTTCTTGCTCGCCCATGCTTTTTCAACTCTTCCCTAAAATTTTCTATAGGACTGAGTTCAGGGCTTTGTGATGGCCACTCCAAAACATTCACTCGGTTGCTCTTTTTAACTAATTAGCACATTTTAACTAATTTGGCAGTATGCTTAGGGTCATGGTCTGTTTGGAAATTTGAGGCCAAGTTTTAATTTTCTGGCTGATGTCTTGAGATGTTGCTTCAATATTTCTACATAATGTTCTTTCTTCTCCCTGAATGTATGGGCCCTTAGAATCGTCCTAACCCCCAAAACCTTGACACCATAATCTGATCTTTTTCAGAGGCATAATAATCCTATTGTATGTAAACTTGACTTTCAAGAAAAGTTATAACAATTTCGCAAAAAAATCTCTCTCTTATTATTCTGCTTTTAAGCATAACAGAAACAAATCTGATAATCCTGACTTTTTTAAAATGGTGATGTGCCTTTTTAAACAGTGTACTGTATGTAAACTTCTGGTTTCAACTGTAAATATATAAATCAGAACAATTTAACAGATTTCTGCATGGCTTATTAAGTTTTATTATATATATATATATATATATATATATATATATATATATATATATATATATATATATATATATATATATTTGTATGCATATTTAGGTACAATTTGTCTTAAAAATATAAGCATTTCTTGTGTGCATTGCCTCTTCATGTTGCTTTGGACAAAAGCGTCTGCAAAATGACTAAATGTAAATGTTTAAATGTAAATATATCTGTTTAATTAAAAACGTAATGCTATATTTTTTACTATTTATTGATTGTGGATCCTGACAAAAAAATAAAATAATATAAAAAATTGACCCCAAAATGACATTTCTGTGTTTGTTGTGTGTAATATGTGAATAATTTTAACAGCACTTGGATGTTCACAGTTCTCTGATACTCACATGACACTAAGCAAAAACTAAAAAGTGTCTTATTTTTTTATTAAATAAGACACTTTTTCTTATGATCTTATGTCCTATTTAAATGTAATTCAAGTTTACATTTTAAATTATTTGTTTTATAACTCAAAAACACTATTATATTTTGGGAAAACATGAAGCAATAAGCATTTTTAGTACAGGACATGCTATTGATGACAATGAATGGAAAGTATTTTATTTATTTTTTTTAGATCTAAATAAATAAACAAATAATTAGATTAATGAAATAAACAAGTTAGAGTAAAAGAAATTAAAAAAAAATCAAGACTGTAAAACCTAACAGTCAACTTTATTATAATGAAATGAGTGTAACTCAAAATGTACTAACAGTTAATTCAGCTCATTTGAAAAGAGTTTTGAACTCAGTGTCGAAGGCAAAGAGTTAATTAAATACCTCATTACTTCAACTTAGATGGAGTTAGTTCACAGGACTTACTAATATAGATTCGTTTTTAAAGATTTTTTATTTTTTTAATGGTTTGTTGCATTCAGTTGACATATTAGTTTGACTACTCGAGTTAGTTTGAGTATTCTTCATTTATTGGGTTTTACTTTGCTCAAATTGCTTCGTGTACTCAAAGTTCAGAGTACTCATTAGAATTAGTTTTTGAATAAAAATGGTTTGTTGCAGTCGGTTTCCTCAAATGGTTTGAGTTACCTTAACTTTTTTTGGTTTTACAGTGAAAAAGAAATCAGACACATAATATAAATTGTAATTTTCAATAAGTTCTGTAAATGATAACCTTTGCTAATTAAATAAATAAAAACTATAGTTGGAATGATATTCTAAAACAAACAGTTTTAGCATTACAAATAACAGCATTACAAATATATGAGGACAAGAATAAATTAAATTGAGATGCATACAAATGCATAACTGTTCATTACATTTGCATATACAGTACATTATGAGAGTTGAGCAGAAGGTAATGCTGCTGTACTGTCCACAGTCATGTACTCTATTTTTCTGAAGCCCAATGACGAGCCTCTTGCGCTTCACTGGCATGATGGCAACCAACGTAGCGTATGTTTAGGTGGCCATAGGTCATGATTACAGTGCGCCTCGCTGCTTTTTCAGTGAAAGCTCAACATTTACTAATGCGGCATTCTGCCGGCGCACTGAATTAAACGAGACTGGTGACATCAGCTGGTTAAAACACACAGAAGACGCTGCTATTCTCCAGAGGCAGGAACATTATTAGAGCGTAAACTGTGAAATTGACATTTATGAGAATTTGCCCCTTGTGTGTTCAGATCTTACTGTCTCTCTGTACCACGGGCTACACATTGCATTAAGATGACTTGAGAAAGGAGCAGCAAGCGCATACAGACGTCTCCATAAACGACAGCCGTGATGACCTTCATTTGAAATCAACCAAGGGAGATGCAATGCTCACTGTTTAGTCAACAACGCGTGCACATCATACAACAGCGGGTTCACACATGCTGTTTTGAAAACATGTATGTCTCATGTTTTCTACTGTCAATCTACTGTCTTCTGTTAATTTTTCGACTACATTACAGATTCTAGAATTGCAGGGGCATTTACTAGATAAACCTATTATTTTTCAAAGACAAAAACTTTGAACAAAACATGTTTTCAATAATATAAATAAAGCACTACTTTCTTGTTTCTTGTCTATGGTGATTGGCTGAAGTAGATTGATCAGTCCAGTGACTCCTGTCCAATCAAATTTCATCATTGATTATTTTAAACTACCTCAAGACATGAGTGATTTATAAATGCAGTACACCTTTTGAAAGCTTTAAAAATGTCTAAGAAGATGACCAAATCTTTACATGACCCAGAGACCAGTGGTGTCCAAACTCCACCCAGCTAGCAAAATTCATGTGGCTCAAATCCGGCCCACAACAAGCAACATACATCCATCCCACTTACTGCATGGAATGAAGGCACTTGGGTGGTCTGCTCCTGTTTGCCAGATCTGGGCCACAATTAAGCCATAGCAATATCACATATCAGCCAGAATTCAACCAAATGAACCAGAACTGACCCTATTCTGGGTCAGGTTTGCTTTTATTCTGACCCAGATCTGGCCTACACCTTACACTTGCTAGGTGTGGCAAAGTACAAAAATCCCAGCATGCATTGCAGTATGAATACATTGTATATATTACTGATGCTCCAGTCTTCATTATTTGCTATTGGTTCTACTGTTTATGTTGACGTTGTTGATTTTGTCACTTTTAGTGCCTTTTTGTGATGTTTGTGAGTTTTGTTCATTTTGTTAATTGTCACCCTTGTTGAGGTTCATATACAGTACGCTGATTATTGATGTCTCCGTGAGCATAAGTTGAACCAGAATTTTTTTAGCTTATAAACCTTCATAATTCTGTGGCATGTGCATGCATGTCATTACGTTATTTCTAATAATGGATTAAACATCTGTTAACATCAGTGAATTATATTATTTCATCACAGGTTGTGTCTCACTTTATTTTTTTGTGCCTCAATTTTATTAAGCACTCACTTGCTTTTAGTTGAGCCCAACTAAAGTAAACACTTTTCTGCATGATGTTGACTTTAGTCTATGTGGTCCCCATATGTTTTAAGATAACTGGGCCACATTTGCCATATTTTCTCTGGGCCACTTTAGGCTCACAGCCGCAATAATCAGAGCTAACTGTGCCAAATATTTGCCAATAGTGGCACACATATTTCTTAAAATAACTGGGCCACATTTGCACTTACATGTGTGAGCCACTTTGTGCTTTGACCCAGATTACCCTTAAATGACTATGCCAAATTTTTGCCAACTGTGGCCTACATTTGTCTTCCATCATTTGGGCCAAATTGATCGTTTTCCACATGGGCTACAATAGACTCACATTCAGATTACATTTTGCCATTAGTGCCAAATTTTTGCCCTAAATGGCCCATATGTGAATTTGAATCTATGCCCCGCAGTTGCCTACAGTGTGTGTTGAAGCAAGTTGGAGCTAAGTTCTGCAGGACACCGCCCCCCCAGACCAAGTTTAGACATGCCTGGATTAGACTGTATGTCACTGATAAGAAGATGACAGATGTTTACTGTATGATGAATGAAATGCCCTTAAACAATCACTAAACGCACTACAGAATGTTACGTTTTCACACACATACACAAATTGCATGTAAACGCATCAACTTTTCACATCATAATACTCATTACTTTTCAGTACTTTTAAATGGACTTTTTACTTATACTCTGAGTAATATTTACAACAGATACTTTTACTCTACTTTTGCTTAATTTTTGGGCAAGCAATTGTACTTTTACTTGAGTATGATTTTTCAGTACACTTTAAACTGATGGTTACAGATTTCTAACTTGGTTTAAAACGAAACCCATAAAAGTGGAACCACGTTAGAGTAAGAAAATGATAAGTAAAATTTATTGTGTGAACTATCCCTTTAATTAACAATACTTAATGCAGTGATTCAAAGAAAAGATTCAAAACAACTAAATCAATCATTATAAGTAATGGACAAAATGCTTTGAAATTCTTGGAGAAGTTATTGGAAAAAAAAAACAACACTGTAAGAAAAAACAAACAATCCAGCACATATTTGTTATTAATATACCTCGGTGCATACTGGGAAGATGGTCAATGGGGCTGAATTGCAAAACAATAATTTCAGTGTGAATTCATAATAGAAAAGCAGGACCAGGATACACTTGTGTTCCTGAAAGTTGTGAGGAAACCAAGAAAACTTTTATTATTTGATTATGTGTTTGGTCTAAGCGTAATAATTTCACAGAACACTGACAAAAAACATGTTGTGCCATCTGCGCGCGGTATAAAACATGGGATTGTATTTCACAATGTGAAACTTATCATCCTGCTTGACACTTTTTAACCAGACAGAGAATTTTATATCAAGCAGCAACTGTCAGCTACATCCTATTTGAGAACCTAAACCTAAAGATCACTTGAAACTTGTAGGAGTTAGATGTGACACTTTATTTCCCACTGCGTTATGTGTTTTGTTTATCTGCTTGTGTCTGATGTGGCATTTCTGCTGATGGATGTTTTCTGTTGGAGCGCATGGCTAAGAATAGCAATGGAGGAGAAGGCAGGAGACATTTAAATCTCCGGTCCCTCTGTTCATAAGGGACCGACACACAAAAGCGACCTTTGGTCTTTGGAAAGTTTTGACAACCAGACCAGTATCTCTCTCCCATTCAAAATGGGAAAACACACACTAGAGGTTTGCAGAAATGTATCATGGGTATGCCCTGAATTTTCTGTCTCTAGAAAATATCTGTGGGTAAAAAAAACATCTGTTAATTATTAAAGTAAAATAGGCTCATTTTACAACTCCCTTGAATTAAACAGACTTCTAGGTCTGGCAGGAGCACTTTTAGCTTAGCTTAGCATAAATCATTGACTATAATGATTTCCCTCTAAGCCAAATAATGAGAAAGAACCAAATCTCTTACCACAGCTATGCTGATGACACTCAGATCTACCTAGCCTTACTGCCTAATGACTACAGCCCCATTGACACCCTCTGCCAATGCATTGATGAAATGAGCAATTGGATGTGCCAAAGCTTTCTTCAGTTAAACAAAGAGAAAACTGAAATGATTGTGTTTGGAAACAGAGATGAGGTTCTCAAGGTAAATGCGTACCTTGGCACTAAAGGTCAAACGACAAAAAATAAGGTCAAGAATCTTGGTGTGACTCTGGAGTCAGATCTGAGTTTCAACAGTCATGTCAAAGCAGTCAGTAAATCAGCATACTATCATCTCAAAAACATAGCAAGAATCAGATGCTTTGTTTCTAGTAAAGATTTAGAAAAACTTGTTCATGCTTTTATCAGCAGCAGGGTGGATTACTGTAATGGACTCCTCACTGGTCTTCCTAAAAAGACAGTCAGACAGTTGCAGCTCATCCAGAACGCTGCAGCCAGAATTCTAACCAGCACCAGAAAATCAGAGCACATCACACCTGTCCTCAGGTCTTTACACTGGCTGCCAGTTACATTCAGAATAGATTTTAAAGTATTATTACTGGTCTATAAATCACTAAATGGCCAAGGACCTAAATACATCACAGATATGCTCACTGATTACAAACCTAACAGACCACTCAGATCTTTAGGGTCATATAAACTAGAAGTTCCAAGAGTTCAATCAAAGCAGGGTGAATCGGCTTTCAGCCACTATGCCCCTCGCTGCTGGAATCAGCTTCCAGAAATGATCAGATGTGCTCCAACATTAGGCACATTCAAATCAAGACTAAAAACACATCTGTTTAGCTATGCCTTTACTGAATGAGCACTGTGCTGCGTCCGACAGATTGCACTATCATGTTTTTCTCCTCTTCTTCATTCTTTTATATCACATTTTACCTGTTTTTATGTTTTGTTTTGTTTTGTTTTTACGCATTTTTATTATTTGTTTTTATTTTTATTTTACTTGTTTCTTTTATTCTTGTTTATGTAAAGCACTTTGAATTGCCACTGTGTATGAAATGTGCTATATAAATAAACTTGCCTTGCCTTGCCTTGCCTATAAACCATTAGCATCTTCCTTAAAAATAGTTAAAGAGCTTCCATTAAAAATGTTTAGTTTTTCGATTTAAAGTTCAACTATTCTGTATTAAATCATGTACTAAGTGAGACAGAAAATGTAAAATTGCTCTATTTTAGAGTGACATGACTATAGGAACTATACTTTCATTCTGGCGTAATAATCAAGAAACGTTGCTGCCGTATGATGGCTGCAGCAGGCACACTGATATTACGCATTCTAAAAATCAGACTTCTGTATATTCTGGGTCAAATAGTTCAGGATCTGCACCAAAGAATATATGTTCTGAATTGTCTCTTACAAATGTCTCCATGATGTAAGGGCAAATTACAGGGGGTTCGGGGAATTGACCCCCTATTTAACACTTGATTGCACCTTAAAGGTGTCAAAACAACATGTGTTTGCACCTTTAAATAGTGAAAAACTGTTATCTGTATATTAAATATTAATAATTCATTCATTTTCTTTTCGGCTTAATCCCTTTATTAATCAGAAATCACCACAGTGGAATACAATGCCAACTTATCCAGCATAGGTTTTACGCAGCGGATACCCTTCCAGCCGCAACCCAACACTGGGAAACACCCACACACTCTTGCATACACAATGGCCAATTTAGCTTATTCAATTCACCTGTACCGCATGTCTTTGGACTGTGGGGGAAACTGAAGAACCCGGAGGAAACCCCCGCGAACACAGAGAACATGCAAACTCCACACAGAAATGCCAACTGACTAGGCCGGGGTTCGAACCAGCAACCTTTTTGCTGTGAGGCAATTGTGCTACCCACTGTGCCACCTTGCAGTAATATAATAATATAATAAGTTAATATAATTATACATATGACCACCCTGTAATGGTTCATATCCTTGTCAATGCGTAATCATGCCTAGCAGACTATGCAAGAAAATACTCAGTCAACTCTCTGAATGCAGTAGATTTAGCAGATCTGGATAGATGCTGTGTTCAACAGACACTTTTTTCTTGGAAAATAGTTTGCAGCAAAGTTCCTTGATTATTACTCCCGAGAGTGAATTTCTTAGATATATTGGCTTAGAAAAAGCAACTTTTCATTTTTCAACTGTCTTACAATGTAAAAACAAATGAGTTAGGTTTTAAATAGGAAATTGATCTTTACCCTTAGCTATTTTTGAGTGAGATGCTAATGGTCTAATCTAGGTGTGTCCAAATTCAGTCCTTGGGCCGGTGACTTGCACATTTTAGCTCCAACTTGCCTCAACACACCTGCTTGGAAGTTTCTAGTATACTAAAATAGAGCTTGATTAACTGGTTCAGGTGTATTTGATAGTTGAAGCAAAAATCTGCAGGACACCAGCCCTCCAGGACCATGTTTGGGCACCCCTGGTCTAATCGGATTCAATTATTTATGTCAAGCTAAGCTAAAAGTGCCTCTGTCAGACCCGGAGATCAGCCGAATGGATTAAAAAATAGTAAAGCTCAAGTGTTTAACTCCAGGGGACTTGAAAAATGAGGCTATTTTCCAAAAAACAGTTGCCCTTTTATCGTTTTCCTTTTATTTATGCGTTGCATTATGGGACCCTGATTTCTACTCTGACAGCTGTTGATGTAAAACATTTATTTTTTGGCATTGTTATAAAATGATTTCCAGTGTCTGGTCTAGAAAACATTTCCATCACTAATTTGAACACGAAACTAACAGAATCTATAACTACTAATGCCAATAGTAGTAATTCTGACTGTTTGCAGGGATTGTGACTGTTCATTCTAGAACAGGGGTCACCAATCTTGGTCCTGGTGGTCTGGTGTCCAGCAGGCTTAGCTTCAACCCCATTCAAACACACCTGAACAAGCTAATCAAGGTCTTACTAGGTATACTTGAAAAAAGTTAGAGCTAAAACCTGCAGGAACACCGACCCTCCATGGACCGAGATTGGTGACTCCTGTTCTAGACTGTACCAAGATGTCTACCATTTATTCTCTTAGTTCATATATTAACATTTACAGTTTTAGAATGAAGATTTGTATAACTGTTGTTATATTTTACAATTGTATATGTGATATTAAATGTGTTGCTACTATAGGGTTGTGCCTCTTTTTCACTGTAGAGAAAATCTTGTATTAAAAACTCAAAAATGGATTGAAGCTGAATATTTCAGTAGATTTTGTGAATTTTGAGTGATGACTTTTTAATCTACACTGTAAAACAGATCTGTAAATAAGTAGTTTTTAGTAATTTGTGATTTGTGTTTTTATTCTTTCTTTCGGTTAATTTATGCTTTTGAATTTCATTATGGGATCTTGTTCTTTATTAACTTTAAAAGGTTAGAAAAAAGTGACTTTTATTAATATTTTTTATAGTTTAAAGTGATATATTATCTCAGTTTGTGCTATTACGCCACAAAAACCTTGTAGTAAACTGCCAGTACATTTTTATTCTGTTATTTATTTGTCTATAAATGATTTCTTATACATTATATTATTACAAACTATACTAAAATGTCAATTAAAGTTACTTTGTTAAACTTTGAATTTTCAACATCAGAAGTCGACAGAGCACAGATGAAGGTCCCAAAATGCAATTCACAACCCTAAATAAACCTAAAAAACACTTGTGACTCACAAAATCCGGAAACTGTTAATTAACAGACATTTTTACAGTGTAGTTACAGCGATCCTAAGCAAATGCCTCCTCAAATCTCCTTGAAAAAACGAAATGGCTATGTTAGTATAGGTAAGAAAAAAAACTTTAGGACATGAAACTGAAATACAAATGAAGGCAAATATAAGCTCAGCGACATCCAAAGAGCCGGCTATTCCAGCTGTAATTTACTAAACAAACCTGAAGTAGATCAATAATCCATTAAATTCTAAAACGGTGTAAACAAGAAGATACAATGAATAACATGCAGTTTACAATGGCAATGGTCTATGTGATTGTCATAGCCTTTCGAAGCAGACATACTAAAACAGGTCATTTAAATAAAATAATGTTAGAATTAAATGTACACAGACGTCAGTATAGAAAAAATACAATTATATTGGTTTTATAAAAATAAAATAAAAATACTACCTTGGTAGGTTGAATGTTTAAAGTGAATTAAACTTGTAACAGTAGCCCACTGTTTATTTTTTCCCCTAATTTCCGTTTAATGGAGAGAAGATTTTATCAACACATTTTTAAACATAATAGTTTTACTAACTCATTTCTAATAACTGATTTATTTTATCTTTGCAATGATGGCAGTAAATAATATTTAACTAGATATTTTTCAAGACACTTCTATACACTTAAAAAGTGACATTTAAAGCCTTAACTAGGTTAATTAGGTTAACTAGGCAGGTTAGGGTAATTGTCAGGATCACCAGCGAGATCTAACCACCAGATGTCGCTGGTAAACACTCACATCCACAGGAACTACAAATCTGCTTATAAATGGACTACATAACCAGTCATGCTTCACATACACAACCGGTTCCAGATCCTGACTGATTGCATATACACAGCTGATGCTGCTCATCTACTGATTACACACACACACACACACACACACACACACACACACACACACACACACACACACACACACACACACACACATATATATATATATATATATATATATATATATATATATATATATATATATATATACATACACACACACAGCTAACTTTGAAACCCTCATGGCTGAGTCTTCTGTAACGCGGGGAGTGACAAACAACTGAGGTTTGGATCCATGTGCAGGTTTATTCAGTGGCCAGGCAAGCAATGGTCAACACAGGTGCAAACAGACGTATGAAGGCAAACCAGAGTCAAAGTCAAATTAACAGGCAAGAGGTCAGAAGGCAGGCGGCAAAAAACACAGAGAAACAAGACAAGGAAAACACGTTGTAGTGTTACTATTACAGTTAACACTAAAATGCGTTTTCCTTGTCTTGCTTCTCCGCGTTTTGACCTTAGTCTAGTTTATCCTTTTGTCCTTGTTTGCCGCCTGCCTTCTGACCTCTTGCCTGTTAATTTGACTTCAACTCTGGTTTGCCTTCATACGTCAATTTGACTGCAAAAAAATGCCAAAATACAGGAATTGCAGATATGGAAAATAAAAAAATTATAATAATAAACTATGGAATACAAACTGTTGCACTCATTGTAAAGTTTTATTGCGGTGAGTTGAGAACATTAGTTATAGAGTAAAAACAATTTTGCTTAATCCTCCTTTACATTCATCCAGTTGCTATCCCACATGTGCACAGAGACTCCCAAATGCCCGCAAATTAATGATAATTACTCGCAAACCGGTCGTTAAATACATTACACACCCCTCTCCCCCGCATCCCTCCTAGCTCTTCAGGCAGCCTATGTCGCGCGCAACTCACCCCCACTGTCCTTCAGGTTTGTCTCGCGTGAACACGCCCCTACTCAGAATAGTCGCTCACTCCACCCCTGACACCCCTCAACGGGCCTGACACAGACACACACACACACACACACACACACAACGCGCTGCAGACGTTTTGGCCCCAACGGCCTTCCATACTGGAGCGACTCCCCTCAGATTCAACACGCATGATCACGTTCATCAAATTTGCTTAAACTAAGCGTCCTAAAGTATTACTGTATTTCACAAGGATTCTGACACAACAACGCAAAGCATACGCTTTCGTTGCATTTAATGAAGAAACACGCTAAACTTGGAGGGCTCATGCTGAAAGCCAGAGTAATGCCCTGTCTTTGACAGCTCGCAACTTCACCAGAGACTTTCTGAGTACATTTACATAAGACACCAATACTCCGAATTTATTATGATTAAGATAATACTCTTATTAAAATTCTACCATGTAGCCTAGGCAGTGATTTTATTATCTTAAAGGAACATCGAGTCACGAAATGCGGAGGACTTTCTTTCTGTTCGCCATGCGGTATCAACTTACAGCAGAAATCGAAAGTTAAATATGAAACACCCGAAATTGCTTGAAACTCTGGAGAGCCTGGTGATGCGACTAATTGTTTTATACTGAAACTTGCCTTCAAAAAGTGCTTCCTTGGTCTTATCCACATTTCTTGCATGTTAAACACACGTCCACCACAACAGGAAGTAAAAAAAAAACCTGCAACTGCATTAATTGCGTTAATTTTTTTTACGCGTTAATTATTTAAAATGAATCGCTTGCGTTAACGCGCTAATTTTGACAGCGCTAAAATATATATATATATATATATATATATATATATGTGTGTGTGTGTGTGTGTGTGTGTGTGTGTAATCAGTACATGAGCAGCATCAGATGTGTGTATGCAATCAGTCAGGATCTGGAACCTGTTGTATGTGTGGAGCATGACTGGTTATCTAGTCCATTATAAGCAGATTTGTAGTTCCTGTGGAAGTGAGTGTTTACCAGCGACATCTGGTGGTTAGATCTCGGTGGTGATCATGACAGTAATTAGGCACTTTATTGTATAATGATGGTTTGTTCTGTGGACTATTGAAAAAAAAAAATATTATAAATATTAATATTTTTGACCTTAAAATATATATATTTTTTTATTAAAAACTGCTTTTATTCTAGCCGAAAGAAAACAAATAAGACTTTCTCCAGAAAAAAAATAAATAAGTTATCAGATACACTGTGAAAATGTCTTTGCTCTGTTAAACATCATTCTGGAAATATTTAAAAAAGAAAAAAAATCAAAGCGGGGCTCATAATTCTGACTTCAACTGTAAGTAGAAATATATTGCTAAGGAGAAATATAATGCTAAATATAGTGTATTTATATAGTATACTGAAAGTGTTATAACCTACCAACACTGTTAAAAATATCCATTCATTAACAGTGTCCCAGTATTAGTGATTCACAGATGTTTTCTGTTTATTTATGCAGGGAGTCAAGAGTTGGCGCATGGCAGTGTAGTAAACAGGTGGTGAGCTGGGTAAATGCACACTTTGATGATACTGCAGGCCTTCTTCAAGCAGCACGTCTGTTAAATGTCCTTTAGGGTTGGAGTTTATGTCCAGTGATTAACTCAGATGACCTCACCACCGTTTGAAGGAAATCAATTGTAATACACTCAAATAATGAATAACTTAATTTCTGCTTGTTGCCTCAACATAAACCGATTGTGTGGAATCCAGCATTTTTGTACACTAATGAAGCCAGTCAGTTTTCTGAAGAGCTTGGTTAATAACCCCAATAATAACAAGATACACTGAATAAAAGGATGTAAATTTGTTGCAAACAATTTATATGTGTTGAATTTAAACAAAGACTACAGAAAACACAAGACATGTTGCATATTATTTTGAATGGGTGAAAGTGTAATGGTCAATATGACGAATAAAGCTCACCTTCGAGTACAGGAGCCAATCATCGATCGATATGGGTCGACGATACTCTGGGAGAGGGGCTTAGACCAGAGCTGAGTTACTGCAAATTTTTGTGTGAATCAAATATTTAGAAATTAAACTTTATACTGTAGACAGGTTTTTTTTATTTTATTTTATTTTTTTTTATTGGTGATTCCCAATAGAAAATTCATTCATAAGCTTGGCAAGCAGTTCTGGAGAATTTGATGTTTCCTGTTTCAAACAGAATGCCTGAGCATACTGCCCGAGAGGCGTTTCAAAAATGGCAGCCGAGTAAAATGACTTTGATTGAAACAAATTAAATTTGGTAATGTTTAACTTAATTTGTTTGTTTAACTTTAGCCCGAATTAAATGGTTCCAACCACTTAAAAAACTATTTGTAAATCATTTTTGATTTCTTTTCAGTGTACTAACAAGATAAATTCTTCTGTCATCTTTAATTAAACATATTTCAAATGTATACAACTGACCACATAAAAAATAAAATAAAATAAAATAAGAAAATACAAATTTTATAACATTAAAAAATTTGACACATTGCAAATCATTGATCGAATCCAAATGGTTTACAAAGATTTTGAAGCTTCAAGAGGAGTTTTGAAAGCACCGGAGTTGTTTTGGTGGATTTTAGATTGCACACATTGAATAAAATCTTTTCATTTATGAATTAATTATTAATGAAATTCATTTAGTTATTATGAACAACAATAAAAAAATCCCTATTTTGACAATTTTAAACTATTTTACGAGTGCAGCAGATCAACATTTAGGAAGAATGTCAATAAATATGTAAAATATGTAAAATAAATAAAATAAAATATGTGTTATAAAATTAACAAATCAACAATTTCTTGCTCAATATACTTGGTCACAAACATGGCGCCTGCTGTACTTACATTAATCCACCAGAAGCCGCTGTCCACTGTTTGACTGACTGACAAATCGACTGACCCACCCTTCCCTTCCCCAAACCCAACCAATCATATTTTAAAAAGCACAGATTGACCCACCCAGCCACTTCCCTAAACCCAACCAATAAATTTAAAATGCAGTTCAGAAAAAGATAAGCCCTCTGCTGATTTTTCCCACATTCTCACCCTGTTATTGAATTGTTATTTCTATTTTTTGGCATCTGTTTTTGTCTTACCTGCTTTCTAGAACTGTTCTTCACTGGACTCGAACCCCATCATCTCAAGTCCACCATCGTACATGACGAGCTAACTGGGTAACCTGTAACAGCTGGAAAACCGTCCATACCGGGGGTAACCGGTCAGCTGGTAAGCGCAAATAGGAATGGCGTCAAACCGCCCTGTAGTGTTCATTTAAAAAATGAAATGCAGCCATATGAACTTCTGGCTACATAATTCACGATCTCCAGAAATGTATATAGGGCCATGTTTTTAGAATAAGCATGTTGCATAGTTGGGTAAACTTGTACTGGGAGAATACAACAAATATTTTTTTTTTTACAATTCTATTTTCTGAAATAATAAAAGAAAAATGCCTCGATGGTATTACCAAAACTTTCAAATTTTTTTTTTAAAAATTGTGTGAGATTGATGACAACAGCCAGAGGGGAGAAAAATGTCAAATTTACTTTCAGTCTTTAGACGCTGAATTAGAAACACCTTGCATAAGTGGTCATTTGTTTACTTGTAATTTGATGCAAGGATTATATAATACATACATAAATGCATATTATTAATATATATAAATTCATGTTTTTTAAAAATCTAAATATTAAAAACATATTCAAGCATTTAAGATTATGATGACTTTTAAACATATCATAACAGTCTTGTCAAAACGATCCAAATAGTTTTTATTTATTTATTTATTTTTTTTATCTTTTAAAAAGAACATTGACCTAAAATTGTAAGGCAACTTACTGCAGAGGTTTTTTAAGTGACTCAAATTTTAACCCATGTCCTGCACTTGAATTAATTTAAGTTGAGTCATCTCAAATAGCTCATTTTTATTTTTATTTGTATTTATTTATTTATTTGTTTACAGTGAATATACCAGGACTACACTTCCGCATTTCCTGGACTACATTTTCATACATGCACTTCTCCCTGACACCCATGCTCATTCATCTAACTTGATTGCATTCACCACCTGAACCTTGTCATAGACTGATATCTCACCACTTATAAGCCACTCATGAACCTATCCAGTTGGCCGAGTCTTGTTTACTGTTAAGTGACATTACAACTCGTTTTCTCCCTGTCTTGTTTCTCCGTGTTTGAACCTAGCCTTGTATCCTTGTTATCCTGTTTAGCCCCCTGCCTTTCGACCTTTTGCCTGTTTACTGTTTATGATTCTGGACTGCCTATATTACCCGTTTGCACCTGTATGACCATTGCTTGGTTGACAAAGAACAAACCTGCATATTGGATCCTACCTCAGTTGTATCTGTCACTCCCTCCCCGGTCGTTACAGTTTCTTACCGTCACAGAAACCGAAGTTTCTTCTAGCAAGTCTTTCATTGCATTTTAGAGCAAGATTTAGGGCATATACTTCAAATTATAAAGAACAAGTAGCACCATGCAGGAACAATAACTGCACAATAGTTTCTAACATTTTCTTTTAAAAATCAGCCTGTTAGTAAAATGATAAATGTTCACGCAGTTTGTTTAAAGTTTCTTTTTAGGCAGAATAAATTACAGTGAAACCATTTTGATGGATTACATTAAATTATCCATTCACAAACAAACTGCAAGTGAATATAACTCAAGCTATGATGTACATTTGTTGATTATATGTGTTCCCAGTTCAGCAATATCAACTTTTACTCAAGCTAGTGGAGTAAGCAATACTAAATCATCAAATGCCTTTTTTGTTGCTTCGGTCTGGTGTGCAAAAACCTCATAATAAGGCAGCAGAGCAGTTCTTATTTTACTTTACAAGCCCTCAGGGTTTCCCTCGGAAAGGAAACGAGTTGAACCAGAGAGTGCTGTTAATGTCTGGCTTTGAGTCATGACACTGACTCTGAAAGACCATGCAGCCACTGGGTCTCTGCTTTTGGCATCACTTATTCTTCCTGGAAATGGCCTTTTAAAAGAGCTCTTAACTCCAAGACCCACTTTATACACTGGACTTGTTTTACAAGCCAGCCCGACAGCTGCTGAATTAAAGGAACATTTCCAACTTTGGATGAGAAGCAACAATGTAATGAGAATATGAATTTGGAATAAGGAGTCATGCTAGTATGAGATTGAGGAGTTGAATTAAGTTTAATAGAATTAAAGCAATATTTTTTTTAAATAAAAAGGATTAATATTCAGACCTTTGACATTAAAACATGAATATATAAAAGGTCCGAATATTGTTGACTCTAATAAAATATTGCTTTAGATATTCCTTATTTGTGAAATAAATAAATGAATAAATGTAAATAAGGTTTTTGATAAGCAAAATATATTTGTATTTGTATTATATAAGCTGTGCATTTATGGCTTAACATCACTGCTGGTAAGAGAGTGTTTTGTGAATTATAAGTGATCATTCATTCATTTTCTTGTCAGCTTCGTCCCTTTATTAATCCGGGGTCGCCACAACGGGATGAACCGCCAACTTATCCAGCTAGTTTTTACGCAGCGGATGCCTAATATATATATATATATATATATGATATATATTAATGATTGATTTTAAACAATACATCAAATGTAGGCCTAATTCTAAACTATGATTTCACCAATGAATCAAATGTTAAGTGTTTCAGATAAATCACAATAAATCATAAAAAGCACCAGATACTTTCTCAAATTCATTGCTAAAAAGTATTTATGTTTCTTCAGCTTTAGTTTTCCCTTCACTTCACTTCTTAGATAAGAGAAGCCCAAACTAGGGCCCATAGGCCAAAGTTGGCTCATGGTAACCTTTGGCTTAATCATCTTTCTTAATCACCCATCTAAGAAGAAGAGGGAAAATGATAGGAAGGTTAGGGCCAATGCCTTCAACCGAGCTCTTTATTTCTATTTTTAAGGTAAACTTTTGTTTGTTTGTTTAATTCTTAAGATACAAAGAAACAATTAAATAAAATGTTTCAAATAAATGTTGCTCATGAATCAGATTTAAAAAAAAGTAAGGATTCTCGATGAGCAAATCAATTCAATGTATTCAGTATCGAATACAAGTGTGTTTGTTTTTATTGTACTATGTTCATTATAAAATGTAAAAAAGTATATATAATTGTTATTACGATTACAGTATTTTTTCAATTTATTGTAAAATATTGATTAATTAGGGAATTACCATGGTGTAATACTTTGGTTTATTTAATTTCGGCCCACCACCTTCAGTCAACTTTGGTTTTTGGCCCTTTATGAGAAAAAGTTTAGGCACCTGTCTTAGATCATGTCTTGTTGTAGTAGGCCTATTGATGAATTTACAGGCTGAAGCTCACTTACTCCATAATAGCAAGTTATTAATAGCGACATCTGGCTATATTGACCTGAGTATGTGGCTGTAGTTTGAATTAATGAATTGTCTTTGAAAGACACATCACTTCATCAAGACAATAGGAAGGTCATTCATTCATTCATTCATTCATTCATTCATTCATTCATTCATTCATTCATTCATTTTCTTTTCGGCTCAGTTCACTTATTCATTTTGTTGTTGGCTTAGTCCCTTTATTAATCCGGGGTCGCCACAGCCGAATGAACCACCAACTTATCCAGCAAGTTTTTTACGCGGTGGATGCCCTTCCAGCCACAACCCATCTCTGGGAAATAGCCACACACACTCATTCACACTCATACACTACGGACAATTTACCCTACCCAATTCACCTGTACTGCATGTCTTTGGACTGTAGGGGAAACTGGAGCACCCAGAGGAAACCCACGCAAACTCCACACAGAAACGCCCACTGACCCAGCCGAGGCTTGAACCAGCGACCTTCTTGCTTTGAGGCGACAGCACTACCTACTGCACCACTGCGTCGCCAATCTAGGAAGGTCATTTTTGAACATTTTTGAAGCTCACTTGAAAATATATATATATACACCCAAAATAGAAAATAAATAAATTATATATCATTACATTGCAGACAATACAACAAACATTATATATATATTTTAAATTAACATGTATTGCAATTTTGGTTCTTGCAACACATTTAAAAAAAAATTGGAATAGTAAAGCAGTTACTAATTTGTAATGTTGCCATTAAGTGGTTCGGGTGTCATTTTGTCCTATTCTTCCTGCAATCAAGTCTCACAGGCAACAGTAAAGGGTCTTTTTTGTCACATTTTGTGCTTCAAAATGGGCCACACATACTCTATAGAGACAGGTCGGGACCACAGACTGGACTTTGTAATGTGTGCAGAATGTGATTTTGCATTGTTTTATTGAAATATGCATGAGCATCCCTGGAAAATAAGGCATATTTTGTATGTAATTAATTGGGGTGCTATACAATATATGATATACAAATATGATATACAATATCATATGTGTACAATTGTTTTCGATTAAATAGCCGATAACACTTTAGATTAGGTCATTCATGTTAATAACCACTGGCTTATTACCTGCTGATTATTAATATAGTAACTGGTCATTAGAAGTTATAAAGTATGATCTTATTTGATATCCTTAATCCTTCCCTAAACCTAAACCCGACTTCTACCTTACTAATAATGAACAAACAGCTAATTAGTGGTTTATTAAGCTAGTGTTAGTTAATGGTTTGGTAATACTGCTAACTGTGATCTAAACTAAAGTGTTACCAAACAGTCTTTATATAAATTAGATAAGCTTAAATGTAAGATTTGTCAGTCAAATCATCAGCAGTTCTTTCATTGAACACAAGAGAGCAGCAGTGTACAAAAATGGAATTGAATTTCTCGACGCACATGCAATTGACCGATTTGCCAGCCATTACACATCATTTACATTAAAAGTACTCTTTACTTACCACACTCTACAAGTAAAATTTATTTTTAAACCAAACAACATGTGCCAGATAGTAAAGATCATAAAAAAATATCATGTATCTGTCTCAAGGTGTTCTTGCTCTAAATGAAATATTTAAAAAATCAGATCATCAGCTTGGATATAATGTTGACACCAGTGGTGCCACTCCACCAGCTAATTAAGTGGTGAACTCTTCTCTGCGTTTCCATTGGAAACAGACCCCTAAATAAATGCTGAAGTGGCTTGGCAGGAGAAGGTCTCTTCTGTCTGTATGCCATAACCACAGTTGGTGAGGAGGAGAGCTTTTCTCATGTTCATAATGGAGCAACTGTGCTGTCCCACGTGAGTCAATTAGTATTACAAAGAATTAAAGAAACCTTATATGGTGGATGAAGGAGCTGCCAAATGTTACTGAATAAAAAATAAATAATTTAACAGGAAAAAAGATTGTCATAGGCACGTCACGATATCTTACATAAGCCAATGCTGTTCTTCATTAACTATTTGTTGGACTAGTATAAAAGAACATGGATTTTGCATTTCAAGGTAAGCTTACTGACGCTACATTTTTTGTTGTGATTAATTGCTAAAGCTTTTATAACGATATACAGAATTGACTTAAGCTGCAATAAAGTGACTTCAACAGGTAAAATCATTTTAAAAATGCTATATTGTATATATTAATTCATATTAAACAAATTATGTTGCAGAAATATAAAAAAGTACACTTTAAAAATTAACACTTTACAATAAACTCTCATTAGTAAATGTTAGAAATTTTATTAAAATCAACAATGAGAAGAAAAAGATTTATTATATTTATGACTATGTTCTTTTGAGTAAGGTAATTTTAATAGGTATTAACTCAATTTTATAAAATAATTATGACTTCTAATCAGATTATGAACTAAGAAATTTATTCATTCATTTTCCTTCGTCCCTTTACTCATTAGGGTCGCCACAGCAGAATGAACCACCAGCTTATCCAGCATATGTTTTACACAGCTGATGCCCTTCCAGCTGCAACCCAGTACTGGGAAACATACATACACACTCATTCACACACATACACTACGGCCAATTGAGTTTATTCAATTCACCTATAGCGCATGTCTTTGGACGGGAAACCGGAGTACCCGAAGGAAACTCACACGAACATGGGGAGAACATGCAAACTCCACACTGAAGTGCCAAATGATCTAGCCTGGATCCCAACCAGCGACCTTCTTGCTGTGAGGCGACAGTGCTAACCACTGGGTCACCCTAAATAAGAAATTAACATAATCAAATATTAACAAAGGCATTTGTAGAGTCTGAGTTTACTTGATGAACTAAGTTTAACTATTGGAGCCTTATTGCAGCGCTAGCTTTTTTAAATTTCAGCAGTCACCCAGATTAACAGGTGAAAAGGTTCATGCTTGAACTATTATAGTTTTTCTCAGTGGCTTTAGTGCATTTCTCACAACACTATTTACATTTGCACAACAGGTAATACAAATCTCATAGTAGCAGTTTCTCTTTTCTTCCTACAAATTGCAAATGCTTTTGGACATGCATTAATTGCTTTCATACAACTCACTGCTGTTTATAACATTATCATTTGCTTATGTCATGTCAGTCAAAATTAACTAAACTTGTGAATGCTGAATAGTCATTCCATATAAAACCAATCGTCCTCATTTCATTACTTGAGTCATTACATACAAAAATGTTGAACTAGTTGGCAAAATCTGTCAAGAATTTTTTCCCCCTAAAAATGTCTTCTAAATTGAACAATTTCATGAATAATTTACAAACCTATGTATGTTGTAGGTTCAGTTCCGTTTTCAGTATGTTCTGCAATATTGTTTATAGTTGTGCACACCTCTACCCAAAGGAAGCTTATGTTTGGTGTAAATAAGGGTGTATGTATTCTTTTGCACAATGCTGTGAATAAATTAGAATTGCAAAGAGCAAATGCAGATATAATCAATGTCTTGTACTCAGATACCTCACTAAATGCATTGATGTCTAACTTTACTTTTGTTACACACTTCCTCAAAATTCTAAAGACAGCACTATATACTACTGGCACAGCCATTTGAAAAGTTTTGCATTGGAAAAAATGTACAGAGTAAACTGTCATAATGAAGACAGGACAAAGCCATTTGTCAGGACTTTTTATCTTGATGACACTGACACTTTCATTGACATGAATACTTGCTTTTGAGTAATGAGCTGTTCATTTTGAGCAAATGACACACTTTTGCAGGTTATCATCTAGGTTTTGCAGTTTGTATTAATTGCTTTGAGAAATGCATGAACTGTTGTGCAAATGTAAATAGTGTTGTGAGAAATGCACCAAAGCCACTGAGAAAAACTAATTTAAAGCTAATTAACCAATAATCTTTAATCATTTGGGGCTGCTATGGACACCACTGTGAATACAATGTGACTACTCTAAAAAACACCCTGAATGTTTAAATAATAAATAATTATTGACAGTATGTTGAAGTGGCCACAATATAAGTATTGTGCATTTTCATTACCACAATATATTGAATGATTAGATATCAACATATGTCTATTTAAATGATCATTTGCATTTACTTTTGCTCTCGTTTGCCCCTGGTGATAATTTAGTCAAATCATGTGAATTCTTAACGATTTTAAGAAAATAAATCATTAATTACGAGTTTTCAGATCAAAATTGTGATTTAAAAGGTGATTTACTTTAAAACATTTCAAAAAAACAGGTTTGATGTGTTGGAATTAACAGAGCCACAGAAATCATAAATTTATTAATTTCCCTTTAGCTTATTCCCTTATTTATCAGGGGCCACCCACGGTGGAATGACCCGCTAACTATTCCAGCATATGTTTTATGCAGCGGATGTCCTTCCAGCCACAACCCAGTACTGGGAAACCCCCATACACCCCATACACATTCAAATACAGACACCATGAACAATTTTAGTTTATCCAATTCACCTATAGTGCATAAGTGGACTGTGGGGCAAACCGGAGCACCCGGAGGAACCTACACTAACATAGGAAGAACATACAAACTCCACACAGAAATGCCAACTGCCTACTGGACTCGAACCAGCGACCTTCTTGCTGGCAGGTTGCCATTTTTTTAAATAAGCTTATGACAAATTCAGAAAATAACTACAGCATCTTAAAATAAAATTTTCATTCATTAATTTTTTTTCCAGCTAGTCCCTTTATTAATCTGGGGTCGCCACAGCGGTATGAACCACCAACTTTTCCAGTATATGTTTTACACAGCTGCCCTTCCAGCTGCAATTGGGAATTGGGAAACATCCATACACACTCACCCACACTACAGTACACTACACTACAGACAATTTTTAACTTACCCAATTCACCTATACCACATGTCTTTGGGCTTGCGGGGCAAAGCGGAGCACCCAGAGGAAACCCATGCCAACACAGGGAGAACATGCAAACTCTAAATAAAATTATATTAAATTGTAAACTTTTAAGAATCCAAACACACTGTAAACAATTTAACATAAGTTCAACCCTGAAGATAACCTACATGAAGGTTGAAACAACGACAGCATATGTTTTGACTTTTAACCTCTAACTTTTTATAAAAATGTATTATTATAATTAAATGTCATAAAGAATATTAAAAGATATTAGTTAAAGAATCAGGAAAATATTATGAGAATGACACAACGAAAGCATTTTAAAAGCTTTGGAATTGTAAGAAGAGTATTTAGGGTTTAAAGTGATGATTAATTCTAAAGCGAAAAGGTCAACAAGAAACCTGATTGAACAATGTGAACAGGGTAATGTGCTTACGAACTGTGAGAACCATCAAAAAATATAAGCTTGTTACCATATTTTATTGAGAATTGAAATAATCATAGCTTTTAGGATTTGCAAATTGCACCCTCTGAAATTATAATTTTGGTTTAGAAATTGTGCTTGCCTATTCTGCTTTATAATTCAAATTAAAGACCTTGGCAGAGAGAAGTTTGAGCATTAACACTGTCATTTGATTGTGCATAGACTGGACTATGTCTTTTCTAACAGAACAAATCTGAATTGAAAATGGGTTTTGAGGAGAAAGGTTTATGCAGAATTGGCTGGAATTTAGTATTAAGATTTTGAATTTTATATGAATGTCTTTTGATCAGTAAAAAAATAAAGGCACTTCCAGTTCTTTCACATTAAATTCAGACATTCTCTCTTACAATACATTATTAAACTTCAGAATGTCAAATGTTGCTGAGAAGCTTATAATAAAAAATGTAGGTATGTGAGGAAAAACTGTTTAAAAATGTGCGTAGGTGGGCAGTGTGAGTTGGAAAAACCAAGTGTTTTAAGGCTACATCTACTCTAATCCGGATAAAAAATCCCCACTAAAACAACTGAAAAGACTTTCATTCAATATTGTACATGCACACAAATGTAAGATGCTTTTACCTGCATCATCTGCCTGCGTTTATTTACTTTCTGTCTCTTTGAAACTAAATGTCCCAGCTGTTATCTGGTTCCGCCACTGAACAACAGCTCCAAGTCAACATTTCGTGTCCTTTAAAGAGAGGCAATATAGAGCGCGTACAAAGTCACATTAATCTTTAATAAAGTTAACAAAATGTTCAGAATTTAAAAAATCTGCTTCACAATGTCATCTACGATGTTAGCTGAATTGGTCACATGAGTGCGTCACATGACAAAAATGCCAAAGTTTCAGTTTTTACAGTCCAAACTGCAACACAGAAACAAAGTTTTCAAATGTATCCACTTTTGACTATGTTTTCAAAAAGATACATATTCAATTCCTAAAAATGCAGTCTAAAGGCTGATTTATACTTATGCATCAAGCACACGTGTATGGTCCGGCACAGCCTTTGCTCTGTCTCACAGCCCTCACTGTGGCTGAAGCGCACCTCTCAAAAAATGTAACTACATGTTGCAAATTGGTCAGCTTGGTAGTGGCAGTGCTGAGAGCAGCAAGCCTGATGTAGTGAGTGTTTACAATTGTTGAGTCCCGTAAAAGAGCTCCAGATGGAAACGCTTGTTTTGTGTTTACCTTATGATTAAAGTTGTTGCACGTCAGCCAGTTCCCGTCTCTGAATAAGCGAGTTTTAGCGACTTAGCTACAGAAGTATAAACCAGCCTTAATACTGTGTTCACACCAGACGTGGATAAAGCATCAAGTGCAAGTGATTTACATGTTAAGTCAAAAAGATATCCTGCGGCAAGATTCGCATGAATGAGGCAGCAAAAAATGGTGCAATTCGAGCTAATGAAGTGGCATGAGTTAAACATTTTGCGTGCATCGCGCAAATCACTCGAGTTGGAAAATATGAAATTCAGCGGACATTCACATTGCATTAACCAATCAGGAGCTTTCTCTTGTAGAGGCGTGATTATGATGTAGTACCTTTTGTTGGTGTCCCAAGGAGTGGGGAAATTCTTTTGGTGACACCACATAACAGCTTATCAAACTGGGCTTGGCTCAGTCTGAAGCACCACTGAAAGCTTCCATCATCCAGGTATAGTTTCTGGAGAAGAAAACTCACAGAGCTGGGTGCACCTCAGAAAGGATCAACTGGATCAGACACAGCGCCAAACAAACCCATGCTGTTTTTCAGCCTTCCTAAAGCACATAAAGCACAGCTACTATCTCAATAAAATCCATGTTAGTCATTTACCAACGAAGCTAGAGTCATTAGGCAGATGTCCAGACTGATGTCCTGCCCAAATCCGTGTCTATTGTGAAGAGAATTTGACGCGAGAATGAAGTGAGTAAACTCAAAAAGTTCAAACGTCTATTTACGTGTGAATAGTGTGATATATTTGCATGTGCTGCGACTAATGTGAACATCACATTGGTGAGGACAGAAGAACAAAATAAAACGAATAATATGCGTTTTAAATGAAAATGTTTTTCATTTTAAATACATTGAGCACAAAACCACAAATATCCTTTGAATTATCTACATAATATATACATTTTTTTTTTA
This sequence comes from Danio rerio, assembly GCF_052040795.2. Lineage (NCBI taxonomy): Eukaryota > Metazoa > Chordata > Actinopteri > Cypriniformes > Danionidae > Danio > Danio rerio. The sequence goes on from NC_141039.2 coordinate 24,817,493, forward strand.
GAGTTTTACCATACAACTAACCAGCTGTATTCTTTTTTTAGCAAGATTTGACACCTGCCCACACTGCCAAAAGTACTAGATTTAGGCCCCGTTTACACTAATGCATTTTAGTTTGAAAACGCATAAGTTTTGCTACGGTTACGCCAACCGTCCACACTACGCCGGAGTTCTCGAGCGCCGAAAACGGAGCGTTTCGAAAACGCTGGAGAGGCCGTTTTCATTCTGAAACGCTGCTGCTCCGTCTCAGTGTGGATGAGCAAAAACGGAGACATCTGAAAACAGAGGCTTGGGGCTTTTCCTCAATATTAAGTAGCCTAACACACACAGTTCAGTCCTGCATTCTCTCCTTGTAAGTTCAGACTTTGCAAGTTTGATCAAGGCTGCAGTCTATTCTTCTCAGTTTGATATGGAAAACAGACTATACCGAGGACACATGTAAATCTTCAAAGGGAACAGTGTACTTTATAACTTCATTCACATCACCCTGGCTGCGTTGTTTCACTTTCTCAACAATAAAATGTAAACATGATTTAAGGAACTGCCTATTTTTATTTTAATATTGGCACCTTAGACAGCAGAAATGTTGAGGCGCCGTGCTGCATGAGCGTCATCTTCACTGTGTGGATATTTATAACAAAACGGAGCCTATAACAAACTGCCTCCTTTCAATTTCAGTGAATATATGAAACACCCTCTCTTTTGCTGAATATCAGTTTTAATAATCGATAATGGCCATTATAAAAGTATAACATACAATAAGTTTATACATTATAGGAAATAAAGGCAAGCGATCAGTCAATATACAGAATAGGCTACGTGGTTACATTAATCATTAACTTATCTTTGCGCTCAGCCAAAACACGTTACGTGAGAACAAGTAATAGATTCCAATGACCAAAGTCAGGGAATATGTCGTTTAATAAATATAGTGAGATTAGATCCAGCGGGAGATGCTTGATGAGAAGTCCGACTAGCAGAGCTCTCATCTGGGTAGATGGGCTGCAGCGCTTGCCCGAGAGTGTCTGTGTGGTCACGTGATGTGCGTTTTCAGCGTTTTGGTGTGGACGGAGAGCAGTTCAGAAACGCTGGGTAAAACACGAGTGTGGACGCGGATCGATTTCATTCTAAAACGCCGTTTTAAAACTAAAACGCACTAGTGTAAACGGGGCCTTAAGGACTATAGTATCCCTGTACTCAATTGGCCTTTAAATTTGTTCAATCTTAAACTCTTGGAGAATCTGTGAAGCATTGTGAAGAGAAAGATGCAAGGCCACTATTAGAGCAACCTTGGCATCATAACATCACAGCAGTGTCACAGACTGATTGCCTCATGCAAACTCACATTGGTGAATTTGTGCAAAAAATAGCCAAGACCAAGTATTAAATGTTGTACATGTTCATACTTTCTTAGTAGAAAAAGTCAAATAAATCAGCACACTGCCACTTTAGCTCTCAGAAGACACATTTTATTGGACGGTTCAACCTACAAGAGGTTCATAAGGTCATTGTAGGTTGGAACGTCATCCAATTAAATGTCTTATGAGAGCTATATAGCGGCAGTGTGATTTTTTAAAATCTTATTCTATTGATTAAGCACATGCCTTTAATATTTTCCTAGATGTGCGCAGACTTGTATATTTTTCCACATTTTTCTGTAGTCCAACATTTCTGTATTAATAATCTTTTTTTTTTTGGTCTTATTAGCAATATTCTAACTTTCTGAGATCTGGGTCTTTCATTAGCTGTTAGCCATAATCATCAAAATAAAAGAAATAAACACTTGAATTATATCAGTCTGTAGATAATGAATCTATATATGAGTTTCACTTTTTGAATTGATTTACTGAAATAAATCAGCTATTCAATGAATGTCTTAAGATGCCTCTGTATAAAAGCAGCCCATTATACTTGGGAGTGGCCATGTTTAAGGAGTTTATCGTAGGTCATATTTATACCATTTAACTAAGTAGCTGTGGGTTAAAATTTAACAGATAAGACCAACATAAGCTCATTCTGAAAATGTAGCACTATATAGATTTCTGGAGATCATAAATTATATAGCCCGAAGCATATAGCTGCATTTCGTCTTTAAAATGAACAATACGGGGTGGTATGATGTCGTTCCTGTTCATACTTACAAGCTGACCGTTTACCTCCTTATGGATGGCTTTCCCACTGTTACTAGCTTGTCCAGGTAACTCACCATGTACGTCGATGAACCTGAGACATAGAGAAGAGTTGACCATGACAACAGGCTTTGAGTCCAGCGAAGAGCAGTTCTAGAAATCAGGTAAAACAGAGGCCAAAATATAAAGTACATAACAAGGTGAAACAGTGGTAAAATCTGAAAACATTGTGTAAATCAGGCGAGGGATTTTCTTTTTTTGGATTGCTTTTGAAAACACTCTTTTTTTGGGTTTAGGGAAGGAGGAGGGTAGGTCAGTCAGTCAGTCGGCAGTCGGTCAACAGTGGCCTCACGTGGATTTATGCGAGAAGAGCTGGCACGAA